>NC_041222.1:105932706-105998065 GCF_002837175.3 Physeter macrocephalus | reverse complement strand
TTATAGTTTTCTGAGTACAGGTCTTTTACCTCCTTAGGTAGGTTTATTCCTAGGTATTTTATTCTTTTTGTTGCAGTGGTGAAAGGGATTGTTTCCTTAATTTCTCTTTCTGACCTTTCGTTGTTAGTGTATAGGAATGCAAGAGATTTCTGTGCATTAATTTTGTATCCTGCACCTTTACCAAATTCGTTGATTAGCTCTAGGAGTTTTCTGGTGGCATCTTTAGGATTCTCTGTGTATAGTATCATGTCATCTGCAAACAGTGACAGGTTTAATTCTTTTTTTCCAATTTGTATTCCTTCTATTTCTTTTTCTTCTCAGATTGCCATGGCTAGGATTTCTAAACTATGTTGAATAATAGTGACGAGAGTGGATCCTTGTCTTGTTCTTGATCGTAGAGGAAATGCTTTCAGTTTTTCACTATTGAGAATGATGTTGGCTGTGGGTTTGTCCTATATGGCCTTTATTATGTTGAGGTAGGTTCCCTCTATGCCCACTTTCTGGAGAGTTTTTATCATAAATGGGTGTTGAATTTTGTCAGAAGCTTTTTCTGCATCTATTGAGATGATCATATGGTTTTTATCCTTCAGTTTGTTAATATGGTGTGTCACATTGATTGATTTACTCATATTGAAGAATCCTTGCATCCCTGGGATAAATCCCACTTGATCATGATGTATGATCCTTTTAATGTGTTCTTGGGTTCTGTTTGCTAGTATATTGTTGAGAATTTTTGCATCTAAATTCATCAGTGATACTGGTCTGTAGTTTTCTTTTTTTTAGTATCTTTGTTTGGTTTTGATATCAAGGTGATGGTGGCCTCATTGAATGAGTTTGGGAGTGTTCCTTCCTCTGCAGTTTTTTGGAAGAGTTTGAGAAGGGTGGGTGTTAGCTCTTCTCTAAATGTTTGATAAAATTCACCTGTGAAGCCATCTGGTCCTGGCCTTTTGTTTGTTGGAAGATTTTTAATCACAGTTTCCATTTCATTACTTGTTATTGGTCTGTTCATATTTTCTATTTCTTCCTGGTTCAGTCTTGGAAGGTTATAGCTTTCTAAGAATTTGTCCATTTCTTCCAGGTTGTCCATTTTATTGGCATAGAGTTGCTTGTAGTAGTCTCTTAGGATGCTTTGTATTTCTGTGGTGTCTTTTGTAACTTCTCCTTTTTCATTTCTAATTTTATTGATTTGAGTCCTCTCCCTCTTTTTCTTGATGAATCTGGCTAATGTTTTCTCAATTTTGTTTATCTTCTCAAAGAATCAGCTTTTAGTTTGATTGATCTTTGCTATTGTTTTCTTTGTTTCTGTTTTATTTATATCTCTGATCTTTATGATTTCTTTCCCTTTACTAACTTTGGGTTTTGTGTGTTCTTCTTTCTCTAGTTCCTTTAGGTGTAAGTTAGATTGTTTATTTGAGATGTTTATTGTTTGTTGAGGTAGGCTTGTATTGCTATAAACGTCCCTCTTAGAACTGCTTTTTCTGAATCCCATATGTTTTGGATTGTCCTATTTTCATTATCGTTTGTCTCTAGGTATTTTTTTATTTCCTCTTTGATTTCTTCAGTGATCTCTTGGTTATTTAGTAACGTATTGTTTAGCCTCCGTGTGTTTGTGTGTTTTACGTTTTTTTCCCTTTAACCTGATATCTAGTCTCATAGTGTTGTGGTCAGAAAAGGTGCTTGATACGATTTCAATTTTCTTAAATTTACTGAGGCTTGATTTGTGACCCAAGATGTGATCTATCCTGGAGAATGTTTCATGCACACTTAAGAAGAAAGTGTAATCTGCTGTTTTTGTATGGAATGTCCTATAAATATCAATGAAATCTATCTGGTCTATTGTGTCATTTAAAGCTTGTGTTTCCTTATTAATTTTCTGTCTGGATGATCTGTCCGTTCACATAAGTGAGGTGTTAAAGTCCCCCACTATTGTGTTACTGTCGATTTCCTCTTCTATAGCTGTTAACAGTTGCTTTATGTATTAAGGTGGTCCTATGTTGGGTGCATATATATTTATACTTGTTATATCTTCTTCTTGGGTTGATCTGTTGATCATTATGTAGTGTCCTTCCTTGTCTCTTGTAACATTCTTTATTTTAAAGTTTATTTTATCTGATATCAGTATTGCTACTCCAGATTTCTTTTGATTCCCACTTGCATGGAATATCTTTTTCCATCCCCTCACTTTCAGTCTGTATGTGTCCCTAGGTCTGAAGTGGGTCTCTTGTAGACAGCATGTAGATGGGTCTTGTTTTTGTATCCATTCAGCAAGCCTGTGTCTTTTGGTTGGAGCATTTAATCCATTCACATTTAAGGTAATTATCAACATGTATGTTCCTATTACCATTCTCTTAATTGTTTGGCTTTGTTTTTGTAGTTCCTTTTCTTCTCTTTGTTTCCCACTTAGAGAAGTTCATTTAGCATTTGTTGTAGAGCTGGTTTGGTGGTGCTGAATTCTCTTAGCTTTTGTTTGTCTGTACAGCTTTTGATTTCTCCCTTGAATCTGAATGAGTCGCTTGCTGGGTAGAGTAATCTTGGTTGTAGGTTTTTCCCTTTCATCACTTTAAATATATCGTGCCACTCCTTTCTGGCTTATAGACTTTCTGCTGAGAAATCAGCTGTTAACCTTATGGTAGTTCCTTTGTATATTATTTGTCATTTTTCCTCTGTTGCTTTTAATAATTTTGCTTTGTCTTTCATTTTTGCCAATTTGATCACTGTGTGTGTCGGTGTGTTTCTCCTTGGGTTTACCCTGTATGGGACTCTCTGCACTTCCTGGACTTGGCTGGCTATTTCCTTTCCCATGTTAGGGAAGTTTTCGACTATAATCTCTTCAAATATTCTCCTTCTGGGATCCCTATAATGCGAATGTTTTTGTGTTTAATGTTGCCCCAGAGGTCTCTTAGCCCGTCTTCATTTCTTTTCATTCTTTTTTCTTTATTATGTTCCACGGCAGTCAATTCCACCATTCTGTCTTCCAGGTCACTTATCCGTTCGTCTGCCTCAGTTCTTCTGCTATTGATTCTTTCTAGTGTATTTTTCATTTCAGTTATTGTAATGTTCATCTCTGTTTGTTTGTTCTTTAATTCTTCTAGGTCTTTGTTAAACATTTCTGGCATCTTCTCGATCTTTGCCTCCATTCTTTTTCCAAGGTCCTGGATCATCTTCACTATCATTATTTTGAATTCTTTTTCTGGAAGGTTGCCTATCTCCACTTCCTTTAATTGTTTTTCTAGGGTTTTATCTTGTTCCTTCGTCTGGTACATAGCCCTCTGCCTTTTCATCTTGTCTTTCTGTGAATGTGGTTTTGTTCCACAGGCTGCAGGACTGTAGTTCTTCTTGCTTCTGCTGTCTGCCCTCTGGTGGATGAGGCTATCTAAGAGGTTTGATGGGAGGGACTGGTGGTGGGTAGAGCTGGCTGTTGCTCTGGTGGGCAGAGCTCAGTAAAACTTTAATCCGCTTGTCTGCTGACGGGTGGGGCTGGGTTCCCTCCCTGTTGGTTGTTTGGCCTGAGGCGACCCAGCACTGGAGTCCGCCCAGGCTCTTTGGTGGGGCTAATGGCAGACTCTGGGAGGGCTCCCACCAAGGAGTACTTCCCAGAACTTCTGCTACCAGTGTCCTTGTCCCCATGGTGAGCCACAGCCACCGCCCGCCTCTGCAGGAGACCCTCCAACACTAGCAGGTAGGTCTGGTTCAGTATCCCCTGTGGGCACTGCTCTCTTCCCTGGGTCCCGATGCACACACTACACTCTTTGTGTGCCCTCCAAGAGTGGAGTCTCTGTTTCCCCCAGTCCTGTAGAAGTCCTGTAATCAAATCCCGCTAGCCTTCAAAGTCTGATTCTCTAGGAATTCCTCCTCCTGTTGCCCGACCCCCAGGTTGGGAAGCCTGACGCGAGGCTCAGAACCTTCACTCCAGTGGGTGGACTTCTGTGGTATAAGTGTTCTCCAGTGTGTGAGTCACCCACCCAGCAGTTATGGGATTTGGTTTTACTGTGATTGCGCCCCTCCTACCGTCTCATTGTGGCTTCTCCTTTGTCTTCGGATGTGGGGTATCTTTTTTGGTGAGTCCCAGTGTCTTCCTGTCGATGATTGTTCAACAGCTGGTTGTGATTCTGGTGTTCTCGCAAGAGGGAGTGAGCACACGTCCTTCTAGTCGGCCATCTTGAACCAATCTTTCAGGGAAACGTTTGACGCAGAATCTTTGGTATTAGAATCAGAAAGTGATGGCTCAACATCTGCCTTTTAAAACAAAAACAATCTTATTAACTTACTTGGCTGTGCTGGGTCTTAGTTGTGGCATGTGGGGTCTTCTTTGGGACATGTTGCGGCATGCAGGATCTCTTAGTTGCGGCATGCAGGATCTCTTAGTTGTGCATTTCCTCCAGAATCATTGCGTGCTAAGTGACTCAGCATCAGCGGCTCACATTTTAGGTGTTTGCTTGTGCTGAAGTGATGCAGCTTAGTGAGAATTCAGCACACGGTTGTGACGTCCCTGCTCAATTCCAGTTTAAAATAGTCACTGGAGCAGCAGCACCGAGCGTCCCCGCCCCAGGTGGCTGGTTCTGCTGGTCCCTGTGGCCCTTTTTATTCCCTCGACCTCCTGACGGCTGAAGTCAGACCTTCCAGGCTGGGTCTCAGGACAGGGTATTTACAGACTAAGCAGAAAGGCAACATGTGGCCCAGGAATGTTCTCGAGACGATCCTAGTGGGGCGGCTGCCAGTGATTCTCCATGAGCCTGGGCCCCTACTGATGTGGGAGGACCCCCAGGGGTGGGGTTCACAGTGTTCGGGGCTGCATACAGCAGTAGAACATGCAGAAATCTTTATTTCTCACTAATCGAAGGTCATGCTGAGGCTGAGAGGAAGTATTTAGAGTCTTAGTTCCTAGGAAGGAAGGAATGTATCAGCCTTTAAACAGGACGTGATACAGCCATACATCACCTTTGAGGTCAGAATCTTCTGTCGTCAGAATGAGTGTGGGGGGGGCGGGCTTCCCAGGGGGGCTTCCCAAGACTCGCTTTGAGATCTGGCAAAAGAATGTTTAGTCCAGGTCACACATTCACTTTACCTCGTTGTACCTGAGAAGCCTAAGCAGCATTAATATTACCTTAATCCATAAAGTAAATGTGATATGTGTTTTGTTTCCAGAGAAATATAGTGAAGGACTGAACCCTGAAGAGAGGGATGTCTTGGTGTCCTTGTCGTGGACCCGAAACAGGGACTTGCTGGCAGAGAGATGGGTCTCAGTTATTTAACTGCAGTGTCACAGCTCCTGTTAAGGGTAATACCTGCCTGTTTCAGGATAATCATGTGATTCCTTGTTGTGGTTTATCATTAGGCAAATATAGTCACTTCACAGGTTCATGGCTGGGCTTCGGGCTTCCAGAACAAATGAGGTTAATTATTGGATAAAGGTATATGATAGATGTTAGTCCAAGGACCCACTTCCCTGGGCTAAGAAGCAGAATACATGCCAGACTAATAATTTATGCACTCTACATCTCACCGGTTTCCCCAGAACGAACCACAAGTGTCACCTGATTGTGTTTGATTCCAGACTGTGCCTGTTTTGACCGTGCGACAGGGAACTTCTGGAGTGTCTGAGTCGGTATCTGCTTTGAATTGCTTGGATCCAGGATAGATAAATATATATCAATAGAAGATTAAAAACATGCCTAAAGATAGCTATAAAATCCAAGTTCAGAAACCCTTTGAATAGTCAATAGAGGAAACTATTGGTATCCTATAACTGGCGTGCATTTCTGCACTTCACTTTTCTATCACAATTAGGTGCAGTTATCACTGAGCGCCTTGCCTAGGTGTGGGGAGAGAGCTGTTCATGTTACCGTCAGGTGCCTGCCTTCTGAGTTCAGCACTCCTTTCTGCTCTGCCTCCACACCCTGGTTCCCCCTACCCTGTCCTTGAATATGTAGATAATTCCTCTCTGTCCTTGAATTTGTAGATAATAATTCCTCCACAGAGGGAGCGAGGGTGGGAGGTTAGGAGGTGGACAGATTGATCCTGACTGTTCTTCATACAAATAACCTCACCTCTCACCTTCTCCCTTCCTATTTCCTGTTGTTTTCCAACAATCAATATGAGAAACTCCTATAGGTAGAGTCTGTAATTCTCTGGAACCCAGTACCTTCCACATCTCTAATAAGCTTTCAAGCAACCGGAGTTGTTATTTTTTTCTATGCCTGCTGTAGTGTGGTTTGATGAAACGTGCACATTTTAAGAAAACAAATTGATTATTTCCCTTGCTCAATTTATTCTCTATTTGGATAAAGCTGCCACTGAAGTATCAAGTTTCATGTTCGGGAACGAACGGACATGGCGGGAGGCTTGCCTCTGCCCTTCTGGACGAGAGAAGGTTTCACAGGCCGGGCGCTAGGTTGGTCTGTTCATACATGTTCACGAGAGACGGAAATTCGCTAGATTTCCCACACCAGTGTTTCCTACTCTCGGGAAAGTACACTGGCTGAATTATTAGAAGCAGGGTACTTGGGGACACCAGGAACCACTCTTCACAGATGTTCCTTCAGGAAGCAGAGGAATGTGACAGCATCTACAAGAGGCTTCCTGCCAGGCTCCCCAGGCCAGCGGGAGGAGGGGCTGCAGGTCCCTGACGGCCCCCACGGCTCCGGCCAGCCTCCCGAAGGATGGTCCTTGGAGCAGAGGACCTGGAATAACGGGGCCTCTGCTGTCTCATCCCACAGTCCCCGGAGACCCTGGTCACTTTGGTGCTCACAAATCTCTTCTTTTTTTAAAAAGCCATTGCTTGTTGCTTTGGGGAAATATCAGACTTTAATTAGAATTAAGTTACTGCCAGAAGGGGATGAAACAAGCAAAAATACAAAGCGATAATACACCCTTAAAAGGAAACCACCCGCTAAGTTGCCGCATCTCTCAGGAGAGGCCTCTGGCTTGCTTGGGGACGCGAGTGCTTTTACGCAGAAAGATCTTCCTGCTCCTTAGAACTCCCCCGAGGCCGGGCCGGGACCCTTCTCTCTCTACAGGACAGTCTAGGGAGGTGGGTGGAGGGTTTTCAGGAAGGCTCAGACCCAAGACCTGGAAGGCAAAGCTAGGATCACGTTTCCCGGGCTCCTCTGACCTGCGGGTACACAGCCAGACGAAGGATTAATCCCTAGCAAAGATTAATTCAGATTAAGGCCCTCATTCCCAGGGCAACGATCCTTTCCAGGCCAGAGGGGGGTAGAATTCTTAGCTATTACAACGCTTTTCAGTGTGCATTCTCCATTGTGTGAGGCCTGGTTTCAACCTGATGGGTCTATGATTTATCTGCAAAGCGAAACCAAATTGTTGCTTATTCACACCCAGCCTCTGGATCTCCACAGCGTTAGCTTGTAACTGTAAGTGACACAGTTCATTGTAGCTTCTCAAAATTAATTATTTATGTTTCCATCAACCGAGGTCATACCAGGACTGCTTCAATCTCAAATATGAGAAACCCAGGTGAACAATTACAATTTAATTGATTTACTCCAGTTTTTATGTTGATCCTGAAGTACTTTATCTTCTGAAAAGTATTAAAACTCTCCAATGAACATATATATTCTGTAGAGCCATGCTCACAGGCAGGCTAGAAAATCAGATGCTACATTAAGGAATTCTCTAGTAAGAGCAAGTATTTTCCATACTGTTTATTTTTCTGATTTTTCTCTAGGATGTGGAATCACACAGTATGATTTGGTATTAAGAGTACGGCCTCTTGGGCTCGAGTTCACGTCTAGCTCAACTGCTTCCAAACTGGCACCCTGGGGAGGTGGCTTAGTGGACCTGTGCCTCAGTTTCCCCATCCTGTAAAGTGGGCTGGTGCTGGTAGCTCCTCCCCGAGTTGTGAGGACGAGGCGAGCTCACACTGTCACCGTCTGGCGAGGTCGGCGCTGGCCGTGGGCGCCGTCGGCAGTGGCAGACGTGGTGGTGGGAGACGTGCTCAGCGACGTGCGGGGCACTGGCTGCAGGGAGCGGAGGGCCCGGCTGACCCTGTCCTCTTCCTCCTGCAGGAAAGTGGCAGATGCACGACGGCCTCCTGAACATCACCAAGGTGTCCTTCACGGACCGAGGTCGATACACATGTGTGGCCGCCAACGTCCACGGCACCGTGAACAACACGGTGACGCTGAGGGTGGTCTTCACGTCGGGGGACATGGGCGTGTACTACATGGTGGTGTGCCTGGTGGCCTTCGCCGTGGTGCTGGCCCTCAACATCACCCGCCTCTGCATGATGAGCAGCCACCTGAAGAAGACCGAGAAGGCCATCAATGAGTTCTTCCGTACGGAGGGCGCCGAGAAGCTGCAGAAGGCCTTCGAGATCGCCAAGCGTATCCCCATCATCACCTCGGCCAAGACGCTGGAGCTGGCCAAGGTCACGCAGTTCAAGACCATGGAGTTTGCCCGCTACATCGAGGAGCTGGCCCGCAGCGTGCCGTTGCCCCCGCTCATCATGAACTGCAGGACCATCGTGGAGGAGCTCATGGAGGTGGTGGGGCTGGAGGAGCAGGGCCAGAACTTCGTGCGCCACGCGCCTGAGGGCCAGGAGGCCGCCGCCGGGGACGAGGTCTACACCATCCCCGACGCCCTGCAGCGGAGCGAGTCCCCCGCCGCTGACTCAGACGCCTCGTCGCTGCATGAGCAGCCCCAGCAGATTGCCATCGAGGTGTCCGTGCACCCCCAGGCCCGGAGGGAGCCCACGGATGACCGGGACGGGGGGCCCCTCGAGGCCAGAGACGAGGAGGACACCGAGCCGTCGGCCGAGCACTCCCCCGAGTCCGCGGCGCCTTCCACCGAGGTCACATCCGCGGCGCTGACCTCCGAGGAGCCCACGCCTGTCGAGGTACCGGACCGTGTCCTGCCGCCGGGTCTCCTGGAAGCCCCAGAGCCGGCCGGGGCGTGCGACAGGAACGCCCGCGTCGTCTACGAAAGCCATGTCTAACAGCACCCCCCCCCCCCCCGAGAAGCTATGCACAGCCCGAGAATCAGGGCCGCCCCCCTGCCCAGGGCCAGACGCAGTCCGTCCTCGCCGCTAAGCCTTACCGGAGACGCCTGTCCCGTAGGTAGAAGCCAGGCCCCTTCAGAAGGGAGCGCCTGTGTGCATGCTGTGTGCCCGGACCGCGCCCCGCGACAGAGGATGCAGGCAGCGGCACGGTGCAGGTCTAACAGCACCCCCCCCCCGAGAAGCTATGCACAGCCCGAGAATCAGGGCCGCCCCCCTGCCCAGGGCCAGACGCAGTCCGTCCTCGCCGCTAAGCCTTACCGGAGACGCCTGTCCCGTAGGTAGAAGCCAGGCCCCTTCAGAAGGGAGCGCCTGTGTGCATGCTGTGTGCCCGGACCGCGCCCCGCGACAGAGGATGCAGGCAGCGGCACGGTGCAGAGCCGGCGACCTTGGGCAGGCGTCTGTGCGCACGGCACGAATCTCAGAGGCTCTTCTCTGCCAGATACCTTAATCGCTGATGCCCTTTTGGCCTGAGAGACTCTGAGGTCAAGAGCCCTGTCCAATGCACACTGCAGCGCTTTTCCTTTAAAAAATTATAGGTCTGCTACGAGAGCAACTGCACGTCCGTGGGTCTGTTGCACTTTCTTCTCAGTTTTAACCCCCTTCACTGTTCCCCTATAACAGAGTCGTTGTGATACGAATGCTAATCGTTCCTTCCGGTTTCGTCCCCTTTGCCACTTTGTCCTTATTTCTCTCCCCCCACCCCCTCAAACCCCCCGCCAAACTTTTACCTCGGAGGCTTTGGCGTCAGGGCTGATACCCACAAGTCATCTGTAATGTTCCAAAGCAGTTACCAACCTCGTGATTTTTGTCCTTTCCCGGGCCTGTCTCCATCCATCGCTTTCTTTTTGTTTCCAACGAAGCTGCTGTTGTGAAACTGAGAAAAAAAAAAAAAAAAAACCTTGCCCAGGATAGCACTTTAATAGCCAAATAAAAATGTGTTGCCTGTCCGATTCTGAGAGCCTTTAGGTGAGCTCAGCTGAGGCTGCAGGGAGACCGTAAACTTGAATTTACCCAAACTGTCCATGAGAAGTGCTGTTTTTACGTTTAAGTAACGTCATCCTCCAAACACGGCTGCTGCTTGATCTGGAACGCGTGCGTGTTGCTTCCAGAGACAGAGGCATCTGAGGAATCTGTATAGGTGTAGAATGTGGGCCTCCCTCGAGGGCCGCCAGGGGCCGTCCGGTGACCCAAACGCTTGGTTTGGGGCAGCGAGTGTGAGGGTCCATGGGGTTGCCTAGCCAGGCCCAGTTCTCTGAACTACAGGGCTAACTTGTCCGTCCTTGAATGGGAGAGTGAAAGGTTAGGGTGATGGCATCAAATTTCACGCCAGAATTCTTGAATTAATTTCGTCCCACAAGAAAGCAGTTGTATGTGTGGCAGAATGATGTTATAGAAACGATAAAAACTAGTCACCCGAAGGCCAGCATCTCGTCTGACCGTGCCAGTTAAGTACCGCAGGCTTTGGGCAGGTGGGGCCTCCGTTCCTCCCCGGCAGAGGGACAGGCCGGACGGGCTCGAGCTCCATCTAGCTGGTCCCCTCTCCCGCAGAATCACCTGGCCCTCCTCCACAATTACTCGAAAGATTTTTCACTTTCCTCTCTGATTCCTCTAATCTTCTTTATGCTGAAAGTTAGTATTGATGCCAATCCAGAGGATCGGTTTCAAAAACTCAAAACCCAAAATCATTAGGGCAGCGTCTGCAGTTTAGCTGTCATCGTGGGAAGAATGAGAGGTATTAGTTCACTTCCAGGCATGAGTAGGGGAGCCATAATCTTGGAGTCGTCTTGAGGGTCACGGCCACATCGTGGTTTCCATGGAGGTTCCCTGGGCCACATGGATCGTGAGAGCAGACCTGATGTTTAGTCCTCACTCGCTGTCTGGGTAAGTGACCTTCGACACCCCCCCGGGTTTAATCGTTCTCATCTCACAAACACGGAGGTGGTACTTGATGGGTCCCCAGATCCCATCCGGCTCAGACGTTTTAGAGTTTTATGGAAAGTTTGTGACGGCCCCCCTCGCAGGAGACAAGCGGTCTTGGGAGCACAAATGGGCACGTGAGGTTATAGATGCTCTCGCTGCCAATCTTCACAGCAAAAGCATCTGAATCTGTAGCTGAGGGCAGAGGGTTTGGCTTCAGGGGTTTCTCTCTGTATAGATAACCGGTGTGACAGGTGGTCTGACAAGACTCAGAGTTGGATCAGGGTCCTCTTGGCCTCAAACGACCCATTGCCATCAGTTAGGAGTGTCTTGGGTGGTCACATAAACAGTGAGTAGTGAACAATCCAGAGAAACCTGGACCTCCCCGTTGCCCTCTCTGGACGAGGGTTTTCTGTATTTGGGTTGCAGAAGAGTTCTCTCTCCGCCTCTTAGGATTTTCCACATGTCATGGAGGTCAGCAGATTCTTACCATGGACCTGTACGCCCAAAGCAGCCACAGGGAACCACACTCATTTGGTGACACTGCGTGAACTTTCTCCCATTCTGTCCAGTTCTCCCTCCACCGAAACCCATGTGCACATTTCCACGTGGAAATTACAGGAAAAGGCATCTCTCCCAGCTAGACACTGCTTAGGGATAGAAAGTTAAAAACGGGCAGATTTTTTTATGAAGCAGGAGCAGAAATGTGTGACCAAAGAATGTTTTCAGGTTGGTTTTAGCTTCTTTAGACTGGCGAGATTATATAGATTTTTCAAAACCTTTCCCCTCTGTAAGGCATCAGAAAGCTCTTGATAGAATAACAGCCAACCAAAGAGGAGGCTGGCTTACAAGGAAGATTTCTCTGTCCAGAAGGGCTACACTCTTCCTGTTCATCCTGTAGCTTCTTTACAGAATAGGAAAGCTCTCCTGCTAGAATATGGAACAGAGATGATCTCGTGACTTTGGGCTGATTTTTCAAAGATAAACTGTTCAGCTTCATAGAAATCCGTAAAAGTATGGCTGCATGTGAGCGCGCGCGCGTGTGTGTGTGTGTGTGTGTGTTTGTTTGTGTGTGTATGCACACATGCATACGTCAGACTCACTTGGGCAGTTTTAACAGCTTAGCACTAAATCCCAAGCCATGTCCTTTGGGTCTTAGGTCATTATTCTCAAAAGTAAGCAGTTTCTGGTTTCTGAGTCATCTGGTCATATCTCTAGCGATTTTTTTTCTTGGAGTTCTGAAAATGATTCAGATATGTGCATATTTAATTCACTTAGATGCTCTGTAAACTTGGATGGTATTTATTCTAAATGGGAAAAAATTTTATACTGCAAATCTATGTAATTTATAATGGTTTTGTTTTATATATTATATTTTCATATTTTTAGGGCACATCTAGTCTCATCTTTTTGTATATCATGCTTGACAAAAAGAAACAGTAATACTTGACTAAATCTCTAGGAACCAAATGTGACATCTATAATGTATAGAAACCGCTCTGAAAATAACTGAATGTCCGTACCCGTCCTGAGCATTACTGTGCTGTGTCATTACACCCAGAATGGTTGCTGGTGAGCATTTCTTTTTTCAAAACCAAGCCAAAAGGCCTGGCCTCCCACACAGTGCAGTCAGGAGTCCTTCCCTTCTTTATCTTTTTCATTGTGTGTTTCACTTTTAATCGTAGACATCCCTTGTTGTTCAGACTTCCTTTGAAGGGCAAATGTGAGATAAGAAAGCAACTTGATGGAAAGACTTGGCTTGAAGGATGGCTGTGTAACTTATTCACTGGGCTGGTAACATTTCTAATCTAATGGTTGGATTGTTCTTTATGGGTGATCTCAGAGCTGTTCAGCTGTTTAGCTGGTGAAGAAAATGTTAGGCAGAAAGAATGTTTGCAAGATTTGGACAGACAGCCTCTAAATGCAGTGCAGCCAACACAAACCAGCTGAGCCATAGAAACCCCAGTCCCAGCCAGCAGACGAGCCGTTTCAAAAGGCAGATCAGACTCCTGTGTGTGCAGGTTGAATTTCAGTGTTGTACCAGTGCTAAAACTCTTAAAGGGCAGCCCCTGTGGTTCTGTGAACAGGGGTTTCCTCCCAGTGTTTCACTGGGTAAGAAAATGGAGCATTTACCTTATCTTTCAGATACTCTACTTTATACTCAGCGCAGTTCAGCGACTTCCCTGTACCTGTGTTCATGTACCCTTTTGGCAGTCCCTTTAGATCATAATCCTGGTTTCTGTTCTTCCTTTTTAAACTAATTCATTGGTACTCTTTAAATAGCCAGCAAATCTCATTGTATATTCACACACGTGTTTTGAGCACCTGTTACCTTCACGGCATTAGTCATTTTTACATTCACCTATTCATTTAAAAATCCTTTAGTGGATAACAAAGTTCATCTTCCTAATGACTCTTAAGGTTAAACCAGTGATTAACAAGGTTTGAATTAAACAAATCAGTGGTGGAGAAAAAATAGAAAAAAAAAACAATTGCTTCTTCTGCTTTCTGAAGGACTGAGTGTCTGTTATACAAGAAAATGTTGTATGAGGGTGATAATGATCTGTAACTGAGATATTTTAGAAATGTCATTTTTAAGAGGACTAATGCTTAGAATACCACAGTCGAAACTGAAGCTCATAGAGAATGTAAAAACAGAAAGCAAATAGTTCTAAGAATATTCTGGCTTAAATTATTTTTATTTAACGAGGAATTAAAACCTTCAGTGTATCTCTCAGACACCCCAGCACTGCTCACAGAAGATGCTGGCACTTAACGTTTGATGTGCTGTTCCTCTGGTTCTGGAATTTCTTTGTTAAAGCCAGGAAATAAGATGGAAAAATGTATCTGGGCGGAAATGTCAAACTGTTGATTTGTGAGCTATAAATGTTCACCTTTTAAGAATAATTTAAGTATAAACAAATGACTAATGTTTAAGTTGATATAGCAGCAAAAAAGCAAAAAAAACGTGTGAGCCATCCTGTATTTTGGTTGTTGCTTTAATAAAGGATTTGCACAGGTGTGCTGAGCGTGTTGTGTCCCAGCTCAAGGCTGTGTGAGTGTGGCCTGATTTACTCTTTCCAGTGGTAAGAAATCTGTAGTCAATCCTCATCCCTACCTTTTGCATCTGTGGCACATCTTGGGGAAAAGGGAAAAATGAAGTAATTGTTACGTGAATCTACAAACTTTATCCAAATTCAAAAATCCTAACTCTGTCCTGACAAACTTGATAGCCATTTATTTTTTATAAATGGCTATCTATATGAAGAAATAATTTTTAACATGTAACATCAAGCTTATTGTAGAAAATCCACAAAGACCAGGAAACTCACCTACCCAGAACATTCCATGGGAGAAGGCATTAGTCATAGATCCAACACGAAACACCTAGACAGAACTCAGTCCAGACCAAATCCAAGAATATGCTAAGGAGGTGCCCTTTGAAAGCTTTGAAAGCTGGATTCCTCTCAGATAGGATGAGGTCATGTAAACAAAACAAGAAAGGACAACACCAAATGGGAAAGAAAATCAGTGTTTTGCTGTAGAGCTGGAGAGGCCAGCAAAATTATTGAATGGGTTACCGGATAAACTGTGCATATAACTAAGATCCAGAGGTTCTGTCAAGCAAAAAAAAAGGTTTAAGAGAAATATGGTGGCATTCATGGAAAAATTAACAACTGTACCACCAGGGAAGAGAAAATAGGAAAGTTTTGTCCTAACTGCGTAATTTTGACTGGTACATATTTTCAGACCCAGAACAAACAGCTGCTAATTTTTTTTTTTTTTTACAGGTTTTGGAATAGTGCATTCTTCATGGGCCTTAATCAGAGGAGCCTAGGTAAGGCTTAATATTAATCTGAGTGATTTTCAAAGCGTGTAGTCACAGAGCTGGCAAATAAGTGTCTGGTTTTCTGATTTCCCTGTCTTTTCGGCAGAGTCCCTAACACACAGGGGTTCAGCTCTGCTTGAACATCTCTGGTGTAGCAGAGCCCGTGACCACGTTTAGGACATGCTGCGGTGTTGGTAGGTTTTAAGCGCTGAGTCAAAAATCTTAAAAGTGGTTCCACACTGGTCCTTGTTCAGCATCTGGAACTGAAAGCGTGAGTTTGTCCTGCCACAATAAAATTTTCCTTTACTGTCAATCCAAAATGAAAATTATAAGTGTATTCATGTCAAAGAGGATTACCAAAAAACGTGGGTGTTCCTGGCACCACTACATGCATTACACACCGTGTGGCACAGACCCTTTTGAGTTTAAATGGTTTCTGCCAACGGTGTTGGAGGCAGAAGTAGGCGGATCAGGTGCTCCCCCAACCCCAGAGATGCCCTGACGCTACAGGTCTTTAAGTAAAGGATGGTTCAACTGCCAGAAAAATGAAAGAAACAGCAGATTAAGTACCTCAGTAAATTAGTATGTTTTAGAAGGACCGTTAGAGATGGCACACTGAAAGAAGTGTATGTATGTGTTAAGTGGCTTATTGAGGTATTTTTAAATAATAGGTGAATCAGAGCCAGCACCAATTGCATTTAACTGTTAGGTAAAATAAAGACGCCAAGAATAAAATAAGAATTTTCCTAAGATATTAACTCATATTAAATAAGCTAAAAAATATGAATGAAGGTTGATGCATAGCAATATGAATTTTTCAAGAAGCAAATTTCTCACTACCAGTGGAGTAGGTTTTCTTATAATGGACTCATGTTTTAAAGCTCGTTATGGAATGGGAATTCACATGAATCATGCAAAAAAATTACCTGCGCGTAGAACTCTAGCTAGATTGAGGGTCTTTCTGTTGTTCAGTTTTCATGCTGTACAGCATCTGTTTCCTGAAAGTTTTCATGATTCATATGACACTCACATGCATTGGAGACCCTGACGTGATCGGCGTCTGACTTTTAGGTCTGATAGATTATTACTTCTACTGTGGCATACTTATTCCACCCAGCCGTTTGATGAGGTGAATAAAGTTGTCCCAAAGCTTTAAAAATATTCCTGGTTCTAAACCTCAAGGTTTTTACATGAAGTGGGAAAGAAATGACAAGTTTGTCTGAAGAAGAGAGGTAAACATGTTCCATACCAGCTGTGCAGATAGCCCTCACTGTCAGATGATGTCTCCTGTCTTTCCTGCTAGCATTACCTCACCTGTTGGGCCAGTGGACCAAGCTATTATGCATGAGGTAAGATGCTTGATTACAGTTAGAGACTGAGAAGATTCATCCACCATGTAGCAGACACTTGAACATACAAGAGGTAAATTTTAATATTGGCTCCACTTGAGATTATTTTGAAGTTGAAACATTACAAAAATTAAGACCTGGCACCATATTTGTAGAAATGTCTTCATCTAATGAAGAAGAAGTTTTGCAAGTGTTAAGACCTCAGAAATTATAGAAAATTTAAATACATTTGTAGGGAAAAAAAAGAAAGATGACAGCTCATACGGGAAGTCTGGGATCAGTTTTTTGTGTGTTCAGAATACAACTTTCCTAACTTTTTGTCATTATAGTAGTTATTGAGATACATTAGTGATATTTCTGAAACCCCGCCAGATCCTGAAAAAAAAAAAATTAACCCAAGTCTTTAAAAAATACATGCAGATAAATAGTTAGATATCATCTAACTATTTGATGTTACTTTCTCTCATCCTATAATGGATTTGAGGTGATTGAGTTAAATATATTTTCTTCTCTGTGCATCCTTTGACAACAGTAATTGCTGTGTTTCATACAAGTTCACTAACTCAATAACCAGACTACTTTATTAATCAGACATTTTATTCCCAATCATTTTGAATCCATGAGAGGTTTTCAGTATGACTCTAAAAGCAGAACAGCTGGATGATCTAGAAATGCTTTTCTTTTTCTGTAACTAAAAATGGGAGGTTTTCTGCTGGAGCCCAAGAATAAGATGATTCTGCCATACTCACAAACAGACTGAATGTTTGTGTCCCCTCAAAAACCGTATGTTGAAATCCTAAACCCCAATGTGATGGTATTTGGTGGTGGGGCCTCTGGAAGGTGATGAGGTCATGAGGGTGGAGCCCTTATGAATGGGGCTAGTGTCCTTATAAAAGAGGCCCAGAGCGCTCCGAAGACACAGCGAGAAGGTAGCCATCTCTGAACCAGCAAGCCGGCCTCACCAGGCATTGACTCTTCCAGAGCCTTGGTTATGGACTCCCCAGCCTCCAGAACTGTGAGAAATAAATGCCTTTTTTCAGGATGCCAGTCTATGGTAATTAGACCTTTTATTTTGAGAGTTGTAGATTCCCACGTGGTTGTAAGAAATACTGCAGAGAGATCCTACGCACACTTGACCAGTCCCCCAGCGGTTATCTCTCACAAAGCCTTGTACACTGTCGCAATCAGGGCATCAATACGGATAGAGGTCTCCAGTCTTAACCAGGTCACCCCACTTTTACATGCACTCATTTGCGTGTGAGCATTTAGTTCTGTGAAATTTTACCACACCTGTAGGTCTGTGCATCCACCACCACCAGCGAGATGCGGAACATTCCATGAGTACAAGGACCCCTGCGTTGCCCTTTCATGACCACACCCCCTTGACCTCGGGAACTGTGCAGACCCTTCTGAGAGGCCTCGAGCTGTTGGGCCCCGACCTGCTTCCCTGTATAACAAACTGCTGAGGTGCCGTGAGCCTGACTTTCCCGTCACGCTGTACACGTGCACACACACACACGCACACGCCCCAGCACCCCTGCAACCAGAGGCAGGCGAGGAGGAGGAAGAGCTTCTTCCAGGGCTGTGATCCCTCCTGGTCCCTCTCAGAAACAGTAGCTACGGAAGATCAAGGGGACGGTCTTACAATAGCAGAACCACATCAACACGTGGCACACACGCGGTCTTGCAGTGGGGGGACTGAGATCTGAGCTATAAGGACCCCTGTCACCCGCTCCATGGCATCCACCTGGACAGAAACGCACCTGCCACCAGGTCATCCAGGTCTCTGTCTGGGTCCTAACACCACCCTCCCATCCGAAATTTGAGTAACCATCCAGAGGCAGTAACGCGGGAACATTTCCACTGGGGTCCACGGCGGCCGCTCTGTCCCACTCCCCTGTGGAGCCTGGTTCCGTAATCGCCGCTGCCCAGACCGGAGAAGGGCCCGGATCCAGAGCTCTGTCCACTGCCCCGGCGTCCGGCAGGCTGACTGGGCACCTACTTGCGTATGTAGCATCAGCCCTGCCCAACCTCGCTGTAAATCCTCTTTCTTGGCATCTGCAGTCACAAGAGGCTAGACTCTAGGTATCAATTATAGGGTAGAAATCCTTGTGAACCCCTTGTGACTCACTTCTCTCTACTTTGCTGTGTGTCTCAGCTGCCCTTGGTTTCTTTATCTCCACCCGATAAAGGACCTGTTCCATCCTGATATGGATTAAAGGTGGGTCCAGTTGGTTTTTACTTTTGTACGAATATCGTGCCAATAAAATCTTAATTGCTCCTATTAAATACTCAGGAAGGCAGTTTTACTAATTATCAAGTGTTTACTTCGTAACCTGTCCTTAAAGTGAGTCAGAACAAACCCTACTATACTATGGTATCTAGTTACATTATCTTCTTACCCCATAAGCAGTAAGTTCATGGAAATGAATAGGGTTCATTTACTCTACAGTTTTCCTGATCTGATAACCTCTGGGTCTACTTCTGTTTTACACTGTGTATTAAATTTAAATAGTAGGGGAAAAAATTAAGAGTAAGAAAATGCGGAGGGTAAGCCTAGATGTGTCTCAGAATTCCCCCAGCGTGAGTCTGTGGTGCGTTTCTTTTCTGCAGATTAGCTGAGTAGAGGTTCCTGGGGTCCAACAGGAGGTCCTGGTGTTAACTGCTAACTAGGTAACGTACGCCTCATCATCTCACGTTGCCTACGCGTGAACAGTAGGACATCACCTTGATCAGCAGAGAAGTCTGCCCGGCGAAGAAATAGGCATTTGCTTGTTTAAAAGCATCCTTCATATTGATATTGGTACACATAATCTTTTGACTCATTGAAAAGTGGTGTTTTTCAGTAAAGCAAAACAGTCATTTTTTGTAAAGTTCCAGTGATAATCTTCAGATGAAAGGCCCAAAAGTGCTTATAAATTTGGGGGAATAATCCTGAAGTATGTATGTTATTCAAGCTCTTTCAGATTAATAAGAATCTCTCTGAAATAGAAAACCAAGGTATCTATCCTGTTCTGCAGTTAATATGATTCTGAATTCACCAACCCTTAAAGAATTCTCCCTCTTATAGTGGATTAGTGACCAGCTGAACCAAATCATGTCCCTTTATTTTTTTGCAAAATTTTATTTCATTTTAATTAATCAGATGATGATAAGGTTTGGACACACAAAACAGGATTCAACAGAAAGCCCGTCCCTCTTTAGTAATTCAGCTTTCTTTTAGTTTACAAGATGCCACAGCACACTCTCAAGTCCTGCCCTGTGAGCAAGTCCAGGGTCAAGCAGGCACTTCCTAACTGCAGAGGTACCGAGAGAAAGCAGTTCTGTCAAACTGTGTGTTTACAGACACGTATCTTTACTGGATGTTTGTAAGGGTCAAGGAAATACTAGGCTCCAAGAATATAAAAATGAACAAGACCTGGTTCCTGTCCTTAAAACTTCACCTTTTGAGAAAGTATTTAAGGTATGTAGTAAATATCTACAATAGGTGATTTTTCAAAAAGTAATAAATGTTGGAAAAAAGGTGGCACACCATCAGAGATTTTAGGGATTGAAAAGAATAGCTCAAGATGAGCTTGCAAGAGGGAAGAGATATGGGAACTTGTGTATATGTATAACTGATTCACTTTGTTGTAAAGCACAAACTAACACACTATTCTAAAGCAATTATACTCCAATAAAGATGTTAAAAAAAAAAAAGATTAGATAGCAACATCATTGTGAAACACATGCCTCAGATGTTGGTCTTCTGCTACTAGTAATCACGGAGTGTGAAGCCTCCAGAGCAGCACAGATCTCATTACAAGGGGAAGAATTGCCAACACCCCGTTCTTGGTAAAAACCCTTACTTAATGTTAAAGAGATGCCAGAATGAAGACAGGTTTTTGCTCTGTGGATAAAACTGATTATGTACTGTGATGCATAAATCCATTTAATCCAGCTCTCAAGAAATGCCTAGAACTGTGGTCAGGCATCTAAGAAACCATTCCTTGTGCCTATAAGGAAACACTACACCTGTGGGGAAGCAAGAATTTTATTATATTTTATTTGATCAGAATATTATAACTTGCAGAAAAAAAATCTATGTGGTTCAGGTTTATGTTGTATTTTGAAAGTCTGTTCTTGTTCAAACAGACATAGCTCTATAGAAGCATCAGCTCTTGTATATAATGCTCAAATTTGCACCTATCAAATCCATTAAAAGTGATCTTGTAAAAAAAAAAAAAGTAATAAATGCCCTCATGGATTTGGGCAGATGGAGACGGACTGGGTGTGAGGTGGGGGGTGAAGGCAATAAAGGGCCCAGAGGCCCATCTATTGGGCTGGAGTGGGGAACGTGGGGCGCAGGGGGGACGTGGGTGGAGGTCTCCTGAAGGCCAGTGTGCAGAGTGGACAGGACAGATCTCTGCTTTGGAAAGATGCTCGGGAGAGAGTGAAGCCCGCCGTGGGGATTTCAGAGGCTCTTGATGAGGGTCTGAACCAGGTGAGTGATCTGCCCGGACCTGAGAGATGTTTCTGAGGGCCTCGTCGGGGCCTTGGCCACAGTAGTTTCAGGAGTAAGAGAGCAGGAGGAGCAGAAATAAATTGGAGGTTTTAAGCCTGGATGACTAAGAGAATCACCTTGCCATCAGAGAAGTGGGGAGGAGAACGTAAGAAAAATCGAACACTTGGAACAGTTATACCCATTACTGCTGTGATTTTTGCAAGTCCTTTCCGGCTGCTTGGGATTGACAGATACGTGTCCGTAGACAGGTAGTTTGACCACTGCTTCCTCTCGGTGCCTTTGCAGTTAGGAAGCGCCTGCTTGTTCTTTGATTTGCTCACAGGGCAAGACTTGAGAGTGTGCAATGGCGCTTTGTAAACTGAAACTGCGATACAAACAACACTGAAAAATAGAATCAGTAATTTGTCTTTTGTTGGACGTAGAGACTCATCTATTTGATATATTGACGTATTAATTACTAGAAAATCCCACTGTTGTTCAAAAGTCCCCAAGCCAGGGGATTATAAAGACATGCTGAGCAAACAGCTGAGTCACATGGCTTAGGGTGCTTTGGGCTGCCGGGAAGGTAGAAAACGCAATTCAAAGTGACTGAAGCAACATTAGGGTTTTTTGGGTTTTTTTTTTTTTTTTTTACTCTCACATGATAAGAGCTCTGGCGGTGGAGAGTTTCTCAGGGCGATTAAATCACCAGCATAATTAAGTACTGAGGTTTTATCCAGCTTCCAACAGTTCCGTTTCCCCTGGACCTTCACTGGCTTCCCTCGTGGTCTCCAGGTGGAAAAGCAAGTACAGGGATCTCACCCGGCATTCTGAAACAGAAAATACAAAAGGGCCATTTCTTCTTATTCTTGTTTGTTTGTTTTGTTTGTTTTAAGGAAGGGAAGTCTTTCTCAGAAGTACACCCAGCTGAGCTAATCGGACATCTCTTTTTTTCCTGGACTGAGTGAAATGCCTGTCCCGAAATCAGTCCCTGGCTTATATCAACCCTGATGAACCCCCCGTGGACAGGGCCAGTCTCGCCTGAAATCTAACCACGTCAACTGTGAAGAGGTGAGGAGGGCTGAGCAAAACCAGGGTTTTATTAGAAAGGAGGGCAGTAGAGGCAGATGGAGGCTGGGAGGCCTCAGTGGCATTTGCTGTAATGCCAGTGGTAGGAGGTGGAGAGGGAGAGGATGAGCCGCTAGGGGGTGGATTTCCTTTTAACATTTTATATCAATGTATTGAGAAATTGAGAGCAATCTGCCCTTATTTTCTGTCACTCAGGGAAGTCTCGTGGCCATAGAAACGAGGACCGCTTGGAATCAAGTTCTCCAGCCACAGCCATGGTTTGTCAGGGAATTCTACACCCGCAGGGAGCTGGCGCTCTTCTTAGAAGGATGTGGGACTCGGGCTGCCAGGCTGCCTGGGACGGGCAGCTCTGCAACCAGCACAGTCACCCCAGCGCAGGGAAAGGGCTTCAGGTTCTAAATGCCCTCTTGGGAGCAGAGAGAAGGTAGCCCGTGGGAACAGCGGCAGGCAGGCTTTATCAGAAAAGTGGCGTCCTTGATTCTGTCACGAACGCCTAATGGTCATTATGCTGTGGTTCAGAACAGAAGTTCCGCAGCCTCTGATGTTCCATTTACACTCGCTTGATGCAAGCATCGCGATACATCAGACTGTCTCGGATTTGTTTAAACCCATCCTCCTCAAATTCCTGAGAGTATTTACACGTGAATCCAGCTTCCCTTTCTGGCTGTCGTGCCTCCGGGACTTTTCTTCCCTCATGAGGGGGTGGCTGATACATGTGTGAGGTGTGCGTAGCATGAAGATTGCATGCAGAACTGAACTCTTGGCGTCTTCATGTCAATCTGAAGATGTGTGCATTGGCCATCACCGAGCGGTATGAAAGCCTGAAAAATGCATGCCCAACTGTCCACATCCAGCTGCCTGGACACCTATTCTTAGGATCAGGGTAATTGACCACCCTGTCTAAACTCGCTGGGTCATAGAGAAACTACCACTACCCGGTTATCCAGGACACCCTGGCCCACTTGCTGGCTGGACTGTTCTCCATTTCTCTCTAGCCACGTTCTTATAAATCAACGTGAAGAATATATATCAATATACCGATATCAAAATACGATACTGCGGCACATAACACGATGGTCACGATGACCACTGTTGTTCATTTAACGAATGTTGTTACCTGCCTACTCATATGTCTGCCAAGTGCTATTCTGGGTGTTGGACACCAGCAGTGAACAGGCAGGGTCCCCGCCCTTAGTTGTTTGTTTTTTTTTTTCAGATATATACCGAGGAGTGGAATTGCTGGGTCATATGGTAGTTCTATTTTTAATGTTTCGAGAAACCTCCATACTGTTTTCCACAGTGGGTGCACCAATTTACATTCCCACCAAGAGTGTAGGGGGGTTCCCTGTTCTCCACATCCTTGACAACATTTGTTTATTTGTGTTCTTTTTGTTGATGGCCATTCTGACAGGTATGTGATGATATCTTGATTTGCATTTCCCTCATGATTAGGGATGTTGAGCATCTTTTCATGTGCCTGTTGGCCATCTGTACGTCTTCTTTGGAAAAATGTCTGTTCAGGTCTTCTGCCCATTTTTTGATTGGGTTGGTTTTTTTCAGATATATACCGAGGAGTGGAATTGCTGGGTCATATGGTAGTTCTATTTTTAATGTTTCGAGAAACCTCCATACTGTTTTCCACAGTGGGTGCACCAATTTACATTCCCACCAAGAGTGTAGGGGGGTTCCCTGTTCTCCACATCCTTGACAACATTTGTTTATTTGTGTTCTTTTTGTTGATGGCCATTCTGACAGGTATGTGATGATATCTTGATTTGCATTTCCCTCATGATTAGGGATGTTGAGCATCTTTTCATGTGCCTGTTGGCCATCTGTACGTCTTCTTTGGAAAAATGTCTGTTCAGGTCTTCTGCCCATTTTTTGATTGGGTTGGTTTTTTTGATGTTGAGTTGTGTGAGCTGTTTATATATGTTGGATACTAACCCCTTCTCAGTCATATCATTTACAAATGTTTTCTCCCACACAGTAGGTCTTTTCATTTTGTCGATAATTTCCTTTGCTCTGTAAAAGCTTTTCAGTTTCATGAGGTCCCCTTTGTTTATTTTTGCTTTTATTTCCTTTGCTTTAGGAGACAGATCCAAAAAAATATTGCTACTTGGTATGTCAAAGAGTTGTATGGTTTCCAGTCTTACATTTAGGTCTAATTTTTTTAATGTAGAGAGAGGGAATTTAATAAATAATAGCAGAGGGAGTATTTAGTAAGTGATGGCACCTTCCTTATACACTGACACTCTGCTGGAGTACATGGGGTGTTTATAACATTTCACTGACTTTCTACTGTACTTTATTTCCCCTTCAGTTTTATTGAGATATAGTTGACATATAACAGTGTATTAGCTTAAGGTATGCAACATAATTATTTTGTATATGTATACATCGCAAAATGACCACCGCAGTAAGTTAACATCCGTCACCTCGCCTAGTTACAAAGTTTCTTTGAGTGTGTGAGGGAACTTTTAAGATCTGTTCTCCTAGCAACTTTCAGGTGTGCAGTACAGTGTTGTTAACTGTAGTCACCGTGCTGTGCGTGACATCCGCAGGACTTATTTATTTTACAACTGGGAGTTTGTACACTTTGACCCCCTTCACCCATTTCCCTCACCCTCCACCCCCGCCTCTGGCAACCACCAATCTGTTCTCTGTTTCCATGAGTTTGTTTTATTTATTTATTTATTTATTTATTTTTTGCGCTACACAGGCCTCTCACTGCTGTGGCCTCTCCCGTTGCGGAGCACAGGCTCCGGACGCGCAGGCTCAGCGGCCACGGCTCACGGGCCCAGCCGCTCCGCGGCACGTGGGATCTTCCCGGACCGGGGCACGAACCCGCGTCCCCTGCATCGGCAGGCGGACTCCCAACCACTGCGCCACCAGGGAAGCCCAGTTTGTTTGTTTTAGATTCCACATATAAATGAGATCATACCATGTTTGTCTCTCTCTGACTTACTTCATTTAGCATAATCCCCTCAAGTTCCATCCACATTGTCACAAATGGCAAGATGTCCATCTTTCTTACGGCTGAATAATATTCCGTTACACACACACACACACACACACGTGTGTGTGTGTATATATGTATAGTATGTATATATGTATGTATTACATATATATTTGTAGATAGAGATGTATAAATTTCTTTATCCATTCGTCAGTGGATACTTAGGTTGTTTCTGTGTCTTGGCTACTGTGAATACTGCTGCGGTGAGCGTGAGAGTACAGATATTCCTTCATGATAGTGATTTCATTTCCTTTGAATAAATACCCAGAAGTAGGATTGCTGGATCATATGGTAGTTTTATTTTAAAATTTTTGAGGAGCCTCCGTACCATTTTCCATAGTTGTTGCACCAATTTATGTTCCCACCAACAATGCACAAGGGATCCCTTTTCTTCACCCTCACCAGCACTTGTTATTTTTAGTCATTTTGATAAGGGCCATTCTGACAGGTGTGAAGCAATATCTCATTGTGGTTTGATTTGCATTTCCCTGATGATTAGTGATGTGGAGCAACTTTTTTTGTGCCTGTTGGCCATTTGTATGTCTTTTTTCGGAAGAATGTCTATTCAGGTCCTTTGCCTATTTTTAAGTCAGATTTTTTTCTATTGCGTCTTATGAATTCTTAAAATATTTTTTGATATTAACCCCTTTTCGGATATATGATTTGCATTATTTTCTCCCATTCCATAATTGCCTTTTCATTCTGTTGATGGTTTTCTTTGCTGTGCAGAAGATTTTTAGTTGGAAACAGTTCCACTTGTTCATGTTTTTCTTTTGTTTCCTTTGCTTTTGGTGTCAAATTCAAAAAATCATTGCCAAGACCAGTGTCTAGGAGCTTACTGCCAGTGTTCTCTAGGAGTTCTATGGTTTCAGGTCTTACATTCAAATGTTTACTCCATTTTGAGTTGATTTTTGTGTGTGGCATAAGACAGGGGTCCAGTTTCATTCTTTTGCCTGTAGCTATCCAGTTTTCCCACCGTTTTATATTCTTGGCTCTTTTGTTGTCAATTAATTGACCATATAGACATGGAAAAGACTTGAATTCTCTAAAGCTAAAACTTTTCTATTACTGTTGTCGTCCCTAAAATCGGTTCCTAGACTTTGTAAACATAGAACCTTGGGTCTGTACAAATTATATTCATTTTTTTTTCTTTCCTCTGATCTGGCATCTTGCTGCTAAAGAGAAAAACATTCCCAGATGTCCCAGCCAGATTTGAAAGCTCCATCCATCTTCAGTTTGTCAGCACACTGAGTTGAGCAAGCCACCTCCCTCGAGCTGTCAACAGACAATGCTTTTTCAGACTGGTAGGTCTTAGGGCACTGAAACTGGTCATCAGTTGAAAACAACCGAAAAAAAGGGGAGGTGGGGAAAGGAAATTAAGAATACATGCTGTAGATTTTGACTATTCTTAAAATTTGAAAGTTGAAGTTATCATATACAAAGAGCAACATTTTGTAAGGAGGCTCTGGTTTTTGAATCCCATCTATCTATAGATGTATTATTTATGAATAGCTTTCCACTGAGATGGCCCAAGTTTTGTCTGGAAATAGCATCTTGCCATTACCTTGTACTTCTCCGCCGTCTTAAAGATCAGTGAGCAAATATAACTGTCAAACATCACAAGCTCCCCAGAGTATAGAGGTACATAATATTATCAGCCATGATTTTGGCCATTAATATAAAATTCTGGGGAACATGCTTTTTTGTTTGTTTCTGTGTGTGTTTGTTTACCAGTGGAGTATAAAAATGGAATATCAGGGTAAAAATGTACTGATTCACCAGGTTGAAATCTCTCAGAAGCTGAGACATATTTCCAACAGTTTCCCACATAACTATTTTAGACCAAAATATTTCTACAGATTGGACTTATGCCTAATCATACAGTCAGATTGCTTCCACCACCCAGATGCTTATGGGCAAAAATAATAACTCCACGTTAAGTTATTATTAGCTTTTTCTGTCTGAATCATGGCTAAGATCTCTTTGTCTTCAGAAGTGATATTGGCATAATCAAATTACAGTCCATTTGAATATTTTCTTCCCAGCTTGTGCCCCTATTAGCAGCTCTCAGAAAGCCACTCATAAATGAACGAAGCATCCTTCCTTAAGGTTAGTCAGTTCACCCATAAAACCTGAAACTTTCAGGAAGTCTGACCTACTGTATATGTTATGGTAACAAGCTTTTTACTTATAAAACATTGGTATTGGATATAGCTACTATTATTTTAGGTCTAGGGTTGTAACATGGAAGCTAATCACCCTGGAGGATGAGAGATTCTGAAACAGTAAGAATTACCTGTTACACAAGGTATTTCAGTCAGGATGGTCAAGTCATTTGTGTAAGTTGGCAGTGCCCTTTATCTAACAGGGACCACCGTATAAAGGTGAAGTGTGTGTGCATATTTAATTGGAGTGATCATTTGGGAAGTTTTATTTCACTTGGTTTTAAATACGCTTCCAGTCTTAAGGTAACAATTCTAAGCCACATAAAGTCCTCTCTATTCGTGGACAGAATACAGATACATTAATTTGAAATATAGTTGTTTCATTATTCAGAAGGTATGAATTGGGTCTTACTTTTAAAGGCAGAATTTGTGTTTTTCCAGACTAGCAGTTCAGGTTTAATATGAGTTACTGGCCTAATTAACTCTTTTGTGAAGTAGCTCTTTGAGGAAATTGGGCCAAATTACAGGTGTTTGGGGCAGGGGTGGGGGTGGGGGGCCTGTGACCTTTGTTTTGTCAGTTTCCCTTCTTCCCGGAGTCCCCCCTACCAACCCCCCTTCCTGATGCCCCTGCTTTCAAGAGTCTTGTCTCAGCCCACACTTCTTCCAGGCCTTATGCTTTTGCAACTATTCAGTGAATCTCCAAGTTTGAATCTGATAACTGTTTAAACAACATCCAAGAAATATCACCAATGGTGGGATTTCAGGCAGATGATAGGTAGTTGGACGCAGGCGGTGTGCTGGGAAAGAATCTGAAATGGGCTTTATGAATCTACCTGCTACCTCTTAGGTTCAAGTGTCAGAGATGAAGGATGTTGAGGACACCCCATCGCTCCTGTGTCTGCCTGCCACAAACTTTTCCAGACCAACCCCCAACCAATGCCCTTAAAATAGAAAGGCCGGGGCTTCCCTGGTGGCGCAGTGGTTGAGAGTCCGCCTGCCGATGCAGGGGACACGGGTTCGTTCCCCGGTCCGGGAGGATCCCACATGCCGCGGAGCGGCTGGGCCCGTGAGCCATGGTGAGAGGCCCGCGTACCGCAAAAAAAAAAAAAAAAAAAAAAAAAAATAGAAAGGCCAGAACTATCGGCTCACTCTGACCTAGCGTTCTTGTGTCACTAAAATATTAACAACTATAAATAACTTAAAAGGCCGTGACTGGGAAAAATGGCAAAGCACAATTTCATTCTTCAGTGACAGAGAAAAGTAACATTTTAAATCAGATTGAAGCACTGACAGTATTTAATAAAATGTTTCTAAGCAACAAGGTAGAAGCATCAAAGATCTTCAATAGAGCTAACATTCATAGAATAAAAAGGAATCCAAAAATAGTCTCACTTTCTTGTAAGCAATTCAGTCTGGAAGGTAAAACAAACTCCTTCCCAAAACTCAGCCTATTGAATAATCATCTCTTTCTAAACATCCCATGTGTGGTTTCAGCATGGAATAACCATGTTAGTAGCCAAGTTTTAATATGCATGAAAACCTTGGAGAGTAAATACTGGGGAACGATGATTTTGCCCTGGGCGTGAGATACACCCTCTTCAACCCTTGTTATCAAGATAACTTACAAATAAAAAGGAACACTCAGTACTCTCTCTTATGTGTACTTTAGGCCCATCTAAGTGCAAGTTTTGATATTCCATTGCTAATGACACCCTCGCTTTGTCAGCAAGAAAGACTTTCTAAAGAAAAATTTCAATATCTATAATAGACCCAAATAAGTACTTAGTAGATTCAAGTCTAGAGGAGAGTATGAGATCTTTTCATGTCACCTTAATGCCACAAAAGCAAGAATGCTTTAATACTTGTAGAGCCATTTTCCCACCACTGTGTCTTTGAAATGACAGCTTAGAAATCCATGAATATTCTCATAGCTTCCCCAAGAGGCGGCTACAGTGTGTGTGAATGTCCAGTCTGTGCAGAAGGCTTGTGGCATATACAAATGGGTATTCTTGGCTCAATTTTACTCTGCACCAAAAAACATGTATAATGGGCTCAAGAAAGAGAAAAAGGAGGCTGTTTTTCTGGCTGTTGGTCTGCTTGACAAGCTAGTACTAGGTGCTTTGATTTCTCTGTTTCTGCTGCCACTGGAGTTTGGTACAGGAAGTCAGGTAGGCGACCACGCAGGTCGTTTCACTAGAGAGAAAGGCGTTTAGTGAAATCCATCCATCCATGCCTCCATCCATGCATCCATGCAGGAAGCATAGTTTTTAGAGTCATTTATTTAATTAATTAATTAACCTCTTTTTAAAAAACTCGCCAAAAATATGTGTTTTGGGTTTTTTTAATTTTGTTTTGTTTTTTCCCTTTGTGATTGGTTTATTTCACTTAGCCTATGTCTTCAAGGTTCATCCATGTTGCAGCATGTATCAGAATTTTCTTCCTTTTTAAGGCTGAATAATTGTGTAGACTTTTTTATTGAAGTATAATTGAGAGTGAGTCTGTTTCTGTTTTATAAATAATTCATTTGTATTCTTTTTTTAGATTCCACATATAAGCGATATCATACATTTGTCTTTCTCCGTCTGACTTACTTCACTTAGTATGATAGTCTCTAGGTTCATCCATGTTGCTGCAAATGGCATTATTTCATTCTTTTTTTATGGCTGACTAATATTCCGCTGTCTATATGTACCACTTCTTCTTTATCCATTCTTCTGTCGATGGACATTTAGGTTGTTTCCGTGTCTTGGCGATCATAAATAGTGCTGCTGTGAACATTGGGGTGCATGTGTCTTTATGAATTAGGGTTTTCTCTGGATATATGCCCATGACTGGAATTGCTGGATCATATGGTAGCTCTATTTTTAGTTTTCTGAGGAACCTCCATACTGTTCTCCATAGTGGCTGCACCAATTTACATTCCCACCAACAGTGCAGGAGGGTTCCCTTTCCTCCACACCCTCTCCAGCATTTATTATTTGTAAACTTTTTGATGATGGCCATTCTGACCGGTGCGAGGTGATACCTCATTGTAGTTTTGATTTGCATTTCTCTAATAATTAGTGATGTTGAGCAGCTTTTCACGTGCCTCTTGGCCATCTGTATGTCTTCTTTGGAGAAATGGCTATTTAGACCTTCTGACCATTTTTTGATTGTGTTGTTTGTTTGTTTGTTTTGATATTGAGGTGTATAAGCCATTTGTGTATTTTAGAAATTAATCCCTTGTCGGTCTCATCATTTGCAAATATTTTCTCCCAGCGTATAGGTGTCTTTTCATTTTGTTTATGGTTTCCTTTGCTGCGCAGCAAAACTACATATTTTGTGTGTCCACTGAAGCTCACCAGAGGTGATTCATGAGATCGAGGGCACACAGCTCTGGTCCCAGCTTGGTCCAGCCCCGTGATCACACACCTCCTGCCAAAACAAGCCTGACTTCCCTCCCAGCTCATGCCTTTAGACTCTGTACACAAATTCTAGAACTGTTGATTTGATCCTTTAAACTACCTTCAATTTCAAAATGATCCACTTCACCTGCCCTGGTCTTTTTGCGTGAGTCTGCATGGAGGACGTTTCTGAGCCAAGGGCTTGATATTATGGTTTTTGTTGTTTTTATTATTCCTACCACTTTCTAATATATCTCAGTGAACGTGTAAAGTCATCACAAAGTAAACGGTCTAAATTTTTTATAGAAGATGATGAGATTAGCACAATGTCCATTTAAAAGCACTTCCCCAGAACCCGAAATTGAGCTGCCAGCTGCTCCCACCGTCTTTCTGAGGTCACAGTGTACCTCCACCACTTTCTTAACCATTGTGCGTCTTAGGTTCTATACTAAGTACCTGAGGGATGATAATATCGTGGTGTTTTCATTCAGACCTTCTGCCCATGTGATGCTGTCTGTCCTGAGGTCAGCGTGTGCATCTAAATGGCACCACATGGCACAGCAAAGCATTAGGGTCAACCACAGCTCAGGGCGGTAAAAACAGTGCTGAGTTGATGGGAAAATTAAACTGCTGTAATATATTGCATTTTATCTTTGCGAGTCACACCACAGAATATGCTTGGCCTTGTTCTAGATTAGCCTTAAAACATCCCATGTAGGTTAAGACCTCACCTGGGAGACCCTGCCCGTGACCCCGTGGGGTAGCCCCATTGCTGGTTTCTTCAAGAGTCTAGACTCTTCCATCGTTATTGGAGAGATCAGAAGAGGTGCTGGACCAGAAAATACTCTCTCAGGGCACGCAAGCTTTAGGGAACAGTGAAAAACACTGAATAGGGAAGCAAGAGACTTGTCTTATCTGGATCAGCCGAGAACCAGCCGTGTGAGCTGTGTGCGCACAGTTCAGATCACATTCCTTGCCGTTTCAGGTGGCCCTAAACGGCTCCTGGTCTCCACACGGATCAAGTTCAAGCTCCCGGGGTGGCCTTCAGTTTCAGCCTCTGTTCTGCCCCAGCTGTCTGAGGGGTGGCCCCGTGCAGGGGTCAGGTGTCCAGACTCTGTGGTCAGGCTACCTGCTTTGAATCCTAGGTGTGCCCCTGGCCAGCTGAGCAGGTAACCCCACCTCCCTGGACCTCAGCTTCCCCATCTGTCAGCGAGGTGGTAACAGGAGTCGCCTTGTAGGGTGGTGGTGAGGACTGAGTGAGTGGAAACGGCCCTGTCCTTGGTGCCCACAGGGAGTACGTGCTAGGTGTTTGCTGAAGAACAGCTGTCCCTTCACTTTCAAGCCTGACTTTAAACCCACCTGCTCCACGGCACTTTCCCAAGGCGATGCACCTGGTTTAAGTCAGTGAGCAATGGGTGAGTTGAGTTAGCAGTTCAGACACTTGATGTACCCAGGCAACGGGAGAGCAGTGACACTGATTTTCCTCTGATGCTTGATCTGTCCATGGCCCCCCCCCTTGGATTCCTCCTTCTCCTACCTCTGTGTCCCCATGGGTGTGTGAGCCTGGGATGCTGTTCTTCACACCCTCGCCACTTCTCCTGGCAAACTTCCACTCCTCCGGATGCAGCCCAAACATCACGTCTTCTGTGAAGCCTTCCCTGACTCCCCAGCTTGGAAGGTGCTGTCTTCCCAGCAGTTTGTATAAACGGCCACAGGATTCTTCGACATTCCCCGCACTGAGAGTTTGGGTCCACGTCCCTCCTCTTGCTTCTGGGCGGGCTTCAACCAGCAGAGTCTGTGGCAGGAGAGACACGGGTGTCTTACGAGGCTGGGCCCTGAAAGACAATGTGGCTTCCACCCTGTTGTCTGGAACTCATCCCCTTGGAGCTGTGAGGAGGCCTAGCTCCTTGCAGAGGCCACGTGTACACAGCTGGTGGGCAGACCTGGTCGTCCTGTTTCCAGGTGGGGCCCCAGACACGGTGGAACACAAGCAGCCCCCTCCTCCGTGCTCCGTGCCCCTCCAAGTCCCTAACCCACTGAATCTGTGAGAATAATACAATGGTTGCCTTATGCCGCTAAGTCCTGGGCTAATTTATTATCACCCAGCAAAAGGAACTGGAGCGACTTTCTGTGAGTCCCAAAGACTCTGTGTATTCCAGTGTTACAGCACTCAACAGCCCTGCAGAATCCTCGTCTTTGTTTGTCACACTCACTGGGTTGCAGGCTCCCCAAAGACGACAACCCTGCTTTACTCATCTTTCTGAGCCTGGCACCAAGCACGGTGCCTGGAACTTGGGAGATACTCGAGATGCATGTTGAATAAACTATTCCTTAGAGGGTACAGACGTCAAAAAAAGTTACATTAATTTGTAATCAAATTATTATATATAACTTATATTTATAAGTTAGGAAGGTTTTGCCCAGCGCCTGAAACTCTGAGTTCTCAAAAGCGCACGTACCGGATGCAGAGCTGTGTCTGCGCACCCATGTGACACACGTGAACGTCACACACCCATTGTGAGCGTTGGCTCCCCTGGACTCCCCCCACCCCTACCTCGCCAGCACCTGGGTACTTACTGGGCTTTTCTCTAAGCTAGACCAGCTTAGAGAAACTCTTCCTCCTTCCTGCCTGCGCTCAAAGCCCTCCTTGAAGCCGTCACGCTGAGCTAGCCCAGAACACGGCCGAGAGCTGGCCCTGGCGTCTGACGTCACGTTCTCAGCAGACTCCTCCACGGTGGGCTGAGTACACACCCCTCCAGTAGCAGGGCTCACACGGCGTTCCCTCTTTTTGTGCAGTTTAGTAAGCCAAGAAAGTACAGAGCTTCTGTTGTCACTGCCAGCTTCAGCTGACTATTTATAGACGCGTGTTCTGTGCTCTCACAGAAACGTGGCATCTACATGTATATTCACACCAAGTTTTTGTCGGGTTAGCAGCTGAACTGGCTCGACTCTGCAGCTTAGAGCTCCCGGCGCTGCGTCGGGGGCCGCTGTTCACTTGCTCCTCCATGCAGTGCCCGGGAGGAATCCCTGCCAGCCCCGCTCGGTGCCAAGCAGGAGATTCGTGCCGCCTTCATTTATTCTGTTGGATTTGAGGTACATCTTTGATGCAGCGTCTACTTGCAAACCAGGTTTGCCACTTCCCCAGTGTCTAATCCTGTGACTAGAACTGCAAGAAGCCACCTGAGCCAACAAGCCTGTAAAGGGCTGAGATGAGACCGTGCATGAAATTTACCCCAAACGGACAGCACTGACTCTGAGAAGGGGGCTGAAGGGGGGAGGCCAGCCTGTGAGCCATGGAGAGTGCACGGTGGGGTTTTCTGGCGTGGGCGGCACCTGCGAGAGCACAGATGGAAAGTGGTGGCCCCGGAGAGAGGACGGAATGGCCTGTGGGCGCCGGCCTGAAGAGAGTCCACATTCAAGGACCTGGTAAATGAAAGTGGTGGGGCGGAGAGAGGACGGAATGGCCTGTGGGCGCCGGCCTGAAGAGAGTCCACATTCAAGGACCTGGTAAATTACATAAAGGAAAACCAAAGAGGGGTCCGACATTTCCTGAGCACCAGTGAACAGTGTGCCAGGAAGGTTTCTAGGCACTGTACTTGCCGGTCCATGTACTTTACACCATCCCGGTGGCAGGTCACGTGATGCCTCTGAAGCCGTTCCCTCCTCTGTGGCCATGGCCGTACCCTCCCCCACCCAAGGCTATTCCACCCACTCCCACCCCTCGCTCTCCACAATCTACCCCCTTCACTGGGACCAGGGCTGTCGGGTGTGAACTCACTCCAAAGTTCTCATTATCAGTTTGTTGTTTTTCTTTACTGAGTTCAGAAAAACTTTCCAAGGCTCCATCTTCGATCCCAATTTTCCTCTTATATCTTCCAATATTACCTCTGATTTGGCCCATTTCCTTCAGCCCGTAAATATCCCTAAATCTCGGGCTATCTCCTGACTGCTCTCTCCTCCAGAGATGGCCTTCCCTGTCCACGCTGAGAAGTGTTGACCCCTGACCGTGATGTTCGAGTCCCTCTGAAGTGGTTGAAAGGATCTGCCCCTCCCCTTCGTTCGCACGAGAGATTCTAGATCTATCCGATTACTCATGGTTCTCTGCCCTCTTCCCCAATCCACTTGCATTTTCCCACATCTGTCTCTTTGGATGTAAACATACACCCTGCCTGCTTCCTTCTCTGTCCCCTGAAATCCTACTTACACCTCCAAGGAAACCTGACATCGCACCCCCTCCGAGAATACTTACTCAAGATCCTCCAGTAAAACGAAATTCTTCTCTTCCAGGGTATTAATCTATTTCTGTGCAGTAGCAAACAACCCTCAAATCTCTGGCTTACAGTAAAGGCGTCTTACTCTTGTCACGTGCAGACTGTGCGTTCTCCCATTCTGGGACCTGGGCAGACTGGTGAAATCTCACAGTGACTCTGCACCTTCTGCTTGGAGGTGATACACATCTGGTTCTTGCACATGCCGTTGACCAAATCACATTACGGGGCCAAGTCCAAAGTCTGCGGGAGTAGGGATATCTGGTCCTCTTCCAGGGACAGATGTAAGTAACTGCAGATGTCGTCGCTTGGTGCTGGGCTGGTACCTTTAAGATGGCGTGAGGAGCCGTATGCCTTGTAACCCTCTCACTTGGGGTAAGAACTAAGCTTTTTGCACATTTTTTATTTATTTTCTTTTAAACCAATTTTTTTTTCAACAGCTTTATTTTTTTATTATTATTATTACTTTTTTTGTGTGTGGTACGCGGGCCTCTCGCTGCTGTGGCCTCTCCCGTTGCGGAGCACAGGCTCCGGACGCGCAGGCCCAGCGGCCATGGCTCACGGGCCCAGCCGCTCCGCGGCACGTGGGATCTTCCCGGATCGGGGCACGAACCCGCGTCCCCTGCATCGGCAGGCAGACTCTCAACCACTGCACCACCAGGGAAGCCCTCGGACTAATTTTTTAGGCTAAAATAGGACTCTGAAAATAGCCCTGCTTTACTGGCATGCATCAGGGCTGAAGTGATGGTGGCAGACAAGTAGGTAAAGGGGGGCAGGAAGGCAAGAGATTGGGTGTCAACTGAGAAGCATGACAGGCTCTATCTGCTCCCAGAAGGGGTGATACTGAGTCTCGTTTGGCTGTGAGGGAACAGAATTCTATGCGGGAAGGTACTGGATTTCTCACACTTCTCTGAGCGATGCTACCCAGGTGAGAACTGGAGTTTGCAAGCCGACCAATGTTGGCAGGATGGCAGAATGGCAGGCCTTTCCTTTGGAATGGGCGCCCATAATTGCAGTTCACTTTAAAGATATTTTCATGCTGAAATACTAAGCCAATGTTGAAGGAAGTTCTGCATCTGAAACTACTCATCCTGAGCGCACAACCACCTTCACTGTTTCGTGTTCTCCTTGGGTCTTCAGTCCTGGGCTCCTGCCATGATCAGGCATGGTGCTGGGTTCTAGGACATAGGGGTGAGTGGGAAAGACACAGAACTTAGAACAGATTCTAGTGGGAGAGTGAGACCATGAACAAGTAGTAAACAAATAAGAATCAGTGTGTCCAGGTGCTCTCAAGAAACAAAAGGGTGCAGAGGACCCCTTTATACTGGAAGGAATGGGATGGCCTCTCTGAGGGTGATTATAGTCCCAAGGTGTGTATGTGATTACCTATTGGGAATCCAAGTTTTCCACATTGAATTAGATAATGCTCTGGATATTGGTTAGATTTATTTTTTTCCTTAAAGTAGTATTAATAAATATCCTCGTCGCTTAGGACTTTGGGCCTAAATCCAGTTTTAGGTAACAGGCCAGGAACTATATCCATATATTTATACAATACTCTATTACAATTTGTCATACATTGAATTAACTCTTATTTTATCTACTTAAAATATGCATATTTCAATGTAGGATTCATGTTATAAAAATAAAAACATATGCAAAATAATGTAACACCGTGTACCACAGGGTTTTCCTGGAAGAATATGATAGCTTTAGTGCAAAACCTCATGCCTCTCAGACCATGATAAAACGCACTGTAGTGCACTGAAGTTCAACCATTAGAACATAGAAAATAGCACTCTTAATTCCTCCTATCTTTGACCCCTATTGTGCTCCAGGTTTCTATGGCTGCATGCCAAAATTTACTGGCTTAATGGATAAACAAAATGTGGTATATCCATACAAGGGCATACGCTTGCTGGGTTTCCTCCCTTCCTAGGGTTTAGCAGGGTTGGGTCTGCAGGAAGGCACTCAAGGCTCACCACCCACCCCAGTGTGAGTGTACCCAAGGGGAACACTCCTGACAGCTCCCAATGTTTGGAATTGTCTTAACTCCAAGATCCATTCGTTCGTTCAACAAATATTTATTGAGACATGACTATGAGCCAGGCCCCCTGAAAGACATTGCAGGTAGGATAACCCATAAGTCAGAGGAGTGGTGGACACGAACGAGAAGGTTAACACTGTAGAAGGTGGTGCTGGGTTCATGTCCCATAACAGAGATTGAAGCCAGGATGCAGGAGGCTTCCTGGAGGTGCTATCAGCCTCTGAACTGACTCCTAAAGGGTGAGTTGGGATGAGCCAGGTGGCGAGGGAGGTGTAGACAAGGAGGCTGGAGGGTTACACTGGGACCAGATAATGAAGGTGCTGAATTATCCTGCTAAGGGATTTGTTCTGTAACACAAGGAACGTGAATCCCTGTGCTCAGCACAAATAATAAGTTCCTGGTAAATCTTATCCTTTATTATTTATTCTATGGGCCATAGGAAGTCAGTGAAGGATTTTAAATGGTGTGTGTATGTCAGGGTAGGGGGTATTGACATAATGAGATTTGCATTTTGCAAGGTCCCTTTGGCTACAGGGAAGAAAACAGATTGTAGAGGATCAATACTAGAAGTAGTGAGGCAGTGTAGGAGCCTGAGGGGGTGATCTAACCAAATGTGTTGGTAGCTGGGGTGGGAGAGTGGCCATAGTGAAGGGAGAAAAGTGGTCCAGTGTTACAGATGGGATGGGATGGGGTGAAGAAAAGGGCATGTCACGGATGACACTGGGTTTCCTAGTTGAGCAAAGAATCTGTGTGGGTGCCCTTCCCCAACATAGGAAACATCGGGGAAGGGGAAGGAGAGAAAGGATGCTTTCTGTGTGTGAAATGTCCAGCTTTAGTGCCTGTGGGACATGTGGGCTCCTGGGCTGAAATTAATGAGAAAATCTGTGCTAGAAATACACCTTTGGGAAGTTGGCAGCCTTTCGAGAGTAATTGAAACCACAGGAGGCCATGAAATGGCCCTGAGAGGAGGGAAGAGGGGAAGGCCTAAGGAGGAGCCCTGAGGAGGAAGAGATCAGGGCTTCAGGGAAGCAGGAGAGGGTGTCTTACAGGAGCCAAGGAAGGGGGTGTTTCACGGAGAGGGAGCTTCACGTTTTGCTGGAAATTCAAATGAGATTAAGAATTAAGAATAAAAATTCTCTTTACATCATTCCCCTAGTCATTGAACCTACTATTTGCCTTCATGGGAATCTCTTGCCCTTTATACTCTCTGTTCTTACCATTTTTAACTTGCTCTTGACCTCATTTGCCTCCTGAAGTGGCTTAAATCCCATAACCAACCATTTTAACAATGGCCCAACCACTGTTGGCCGACAGTTCTAAATCTGCATGTTCACCTAAACTGACCCTGTGTGCTGATCAAGATCCTTTTCTCTCCTTTCTCTCACTTCTGATCAACCTTGATGACATTCAGCACAGCACCTGTTTCAAATACTTTCTACTTTCCTAAAACCATGAATCCCCACTCAACTCTCAGACCCAGTAAATAGCCTCACCTCCTGTTGACCAGGAAGGTGGAGGCCCACCATGTGAGCTTTCTTGGAAACATCCCCCTTTACACTTTAAAACTTCTTTTATCTTCTCCGATTCCTTCCCTCTTCCTATATATTCAAAATAAAAGAAGTCCTCCTCTCCAAATCTAACTTACGTGTGACCTTGGCCCCTGTCCACCAGTCACCCCTGGCCTGTCTCTAAAGATGGATTTTCGCTCTACACTGGCCACTGCCTTCCAGCCTAGAAGCAAACGCAAGTCTTTTGTGGCAGGGACGGTCCCTAGAATCCCCACCTCCTGGTGTTCAGGACCTCGTGTGCGGGTGTGACCTGTGACTTGCTTTGTAACAACTAGAATACGGCAAAGGCGACAGGACGTACGTGATTGTGTGGATGTGATTAAGGGACGTTGTGCCTGTCTTGGGAGGACTCTCTCTCTTTCTGGCTTTGAGCCGCCACACTGGGAAGTCTCGGGTGGCAGGGAGCTCACAGTGGCCTCCAGCCAGGGGCCTTCAAAACTGTGCTCCTTGGTCCAACAGCCCTCAAGTAATCGAAAGCTGCTCAAAGCCACAAAATCCTGGAAGTGGATCCTCTCCCCCGCCCCGCCCCTCTGGAGCATCAGATGAGACTGCAGCCCCAACTGATACTTTGACCTCAGCTTTGTGAGGCCGTGACACAGAGCACCCAGCTCGGCCAAGGCTGGACTCTTGATCCACAGAAACTGTGCGGTAACAAATGTCACGGTTGTAAGCTGTACATGTGTGATAATGTTGGTGATCAGCACTCCGCGAGACGAGTAACCTGCACCCTACAAAGGCCCCGCCCTAACACCTCTGGGCTCTGAAACAACCGCCCTTCGTTGCAATAGCTCTTGAAAGGTAAGTAAGCCACTTTCCCATCACCCACCCTCTGGGCGATTCAAAACGGCCTCAAATCTTGGTCACTCCTCCCCAGGGGAGGTGGAGTCTACTTCCCCACCCCCTTGAATCTGGGTCGGACGTGTGTCTTGCTTTTACTAACACAATATTGTTGAAATGATATTATGTAACTTCAGAGATTTAAGAGATGTACAGCTTTGACTTTATGTGCTTGGGACCCATCTTCCCAGAATCCTGCTGCCCCATGAGAAGCCCAGGTCTTGTGGAGAAACTACCTATGGGGAGGAAAACCAGGGTCCCGGGTCACCAGCCCCAGCTGAGCGCCCCCCGGCAGCCAGCACCAACTCCCAAGGTGAGAGGGGCCATGTGGGGATGTTCCTGCCCCATTGAGCCTCTCAGGGCCCCAGGTGACACGTTTGCAGCTGGAGAACCACCAGCGAGCGGAGCCTCATCAACCTACAGAAACGCAAAAATGATCCTAATTTTTAAAACACTGTAGGGTTGTTTGTTAATTAGCAACAGATAACTGAAACGCCCCCAATGCTAATCTTCACTTCTCTGGTGAAGCAGTTCCTTTGAGGATCAACAGTGACCTCAGCTGAAAATTCGGGGGCCTCCTCTTCGTCTTTTTCTTTCTGGACAGCTCCAAGGCATGTGGCGCTACTGAAACTCCTTCTCTTGGTGCTTCCGTCTCCTTTCATTTCCATGGCCTCCCCTAGGGCTCAGCCTCTTCCCCTCATCCCCTGAATGTGGACGTTCCCAAGGTGATGTGCTTGGACATTCTCTATAAACTCTCTTCTCGGTGGATTCCTCCAATCTCATTGCTTTAAATGTCACCTGTGGGGCTTCCCTGGTGGCACAGTGGTTAAGAATCCGCCTGCCAATGCAGGGGACACAGGTTCGAGCCCTGGTCCGGGAAGATCCCACATGCCGTGGAGCAACTAAGCCCGTGCGCCACAACTACTGGGCCTGCACTCTAGGGCCCATGAGCCACAACTACTGAGACCGTGTGCCACAACTACTGAGCCTGTGGTCTAGAGCCCATGTGCCACAACTACTGAGACCGTGTGCCACAACTACTGAGGCCTGTGCGCCTGGAGCCCGTGCTCCGGAACAAGAGAAGCCACTGAAATGAGAAGCCCGCACACCACAAAGAAGAGTAGCGCCCGCTCGCCACAACTAGAGAAAGCCAGCGCGCAGCAACAAGGACCCAACGCAGCCAAAAATAAATAAAAATAAATTTTAAAAATAAAAATAAATGTCACCTCCATGCAGATAATGTCCAAATCCTGGAAGAGGCGTAATGATTAGAGTCTCCAAGTCTGGAAATGGGCCAGACAGGGCTTTAATCTTGTATCTGCCAGTTCCTAACCAACTGTGTGACATTGGCGCCAACCATGAAAGTGGTTTAACCCCTCTAGACCTCCATTTTCTCCTCTCTTCAATCTGGATAATAATAGCATCTTGCTCATGGGGACATCACTTCAGCCTGCCCCAGCATGAGCACTCGGTAAAGCAGAGCTTTCCCATGTTTTACAGTTTTTCGTTCCACTGCTTAGGTAAGAAAAAATATTTGTACGCAAGCCGGGGTAAGTGTGAGGTGACTGTGGTCAGAAAGAATTGGCCACAGGGCTCTGGCCTCTCCAGCCCCTGCCCAGCCCCAGCCTAGGGCCCTCACCCCAGTGCTGGCATGCCAGCGGGAAGCGGTGCAGTAAATGGTAGCAATTTTTATCCTCATCTCTGGTCCTGACCTCCTTCCAGGGCTCCAGCGCCACCGTAGCAATGCTGCCGGGATCCACCCACCTCCTCTACCCCAAAGACCAGAGGGTGATTCTCAAAGCGAGGTCCCTGGTCAGCAGCCTCAGCCTTACCAGAGAACCTGTTAGACCTGCAAATTCTCAAGCCCCGGCCCAAACCTACTGAATCAGCACCTCTGGGGATGGGCCAGCATTCGATCGGTATGTTAATGACCCCCCACCAGGTGGTTCTGCGCTGATTTTAGCTGAGTAGCCACGCCTGCTCCGCCACTCCGCCCCTATCTGGGTTCATTAGTCCCACTACCTCGCGGCTACCTGGGCTCAAAACCTCAGATCCAGCCTTGATGCCTGCACCTACCAGCCGGCCCTGTCTAATCAGTCATCAGCCCTGACTTTCCCTCGTCACTCAAATCCTTCTCCTCTCTGTCCCCACCGCCACGCCGCCAGAGGAAGAGCTGGCCAGCCTCTGCTAAACCAAGTCACTCGAAATCCAATTTGACTGCAACCAATTTCACCAACAGCCAGTTAGGTTAAAGCGAGTTTAATTGAAAAATTAAATTAATTAAAATTGGATTCACATTTAAACAAATATTAATTAAGGGCTTCCCTGGTGGCGCAGTGGTTGAGAATCTGCCTGCTAATGCAGGGGACATGGGTTCGAGCCCTGGTCTGGGAAGATCCCACAGGCCGCGGAGCAACTAAGCCCGTGCGCCACAACTACTGAGCCTGCGCGTCTGGAGCCTGGGCTCCGCAACAAGAGAGGCCGCGATAGTGAGAAGCCCGCGCACCGCGCTGAAGAGTGGCCCCCGCTCGCCGCAACTAGAGAAAGCCCTCGCACAGAAACGAAGACCCAACACAGCCAAAAATTAAATAAATAAAAATTTATATTAAAAAAATATTAATTAAAGTGTAACTAAAATTTAATTCCGTAATTAAAGTGAATTTAAATTTATAATTTAAAAATATTAAATAGAAATTTAATTTCATTTAAAAATTAATTTCATACAGTCAAATCTGCCCATTATTTTCCTCGTGACCTGCACCACTTCTAAATTTACTCTGTCCTTGCTCCTCCAGATGGTTGATAAATATCTAATTCTATTCTTCTAGTTGCTCTATCCTCTGATTTTCTTACATTCAACTTCCGAATTGTCTGGAGTTTGCTGTGATTCTTGGTGTAAAGTGAAGTTCAAATCACCTGCGGGAGGGAAAAGGACTCCTCATTACGATGCTAAATTCTGGGGTCTCATTCCCCAACAGGCCTCGCGTAAAGATCGAAGGCGATAACCAGGCATCAGGGTGGTTGTCCCACTTTCTACGTGGGACAGACTTTCTCTAGAGCTTCTCAGTAGTAGCTTGAAATGGGCTTATTTGCTAGAAACTCAGGCATACGTGTCCTTGGACAGGTTCCCCTGGAAATCCTTAAACGCTCAAGACCGCGTGCTGGGAAATACACCTTCTGGGTCCTCCCAGGGAGGGAGGAGATGGACAAATGTCACTCGAGACCAGAGACGGTAAGCCCGCCCACTGCCTGGACAGATGCGGGGGGAGCAGGGGCTGGGGAGACGGAAGAGGGTCGGACATGCGGGGCTGCTCCTCCCACTGCTGTGGTCCTGAGCGGAAGCATCGCAGAGACCAGGAAGCTGGAGCCAGGAGGCACGTGCGGGCCGGGTCCAGGCCACACGGGCTGCGGCAGCCCCGGATGAGGCAGGGCCACCCGCTTAGAGCTCCGCTCCTGTGCGAGGAGGGAGGGTGCCCTCGTGCACCGGGAGAGCAAGGCCACCCAGGGCAGAGCACCGGGCCTGAGCCGGGGGCTGCCGTGGTGCCGGCGAAGAGGCCCTGCTGAAGGGGCTTCTCAGGCTTGGTGGAGATGCAGCTGAGACCCAGAGCCGCCCCCTGTGCTCCAGGACCCTGCGGGCCGGGTGCAGCTGATGCACCAAGAGGAACCAGAAGTCCTCCCACCCCCAGCTTCATGCCCTGGGGCCGGGCAAGCCCAGAGGGCTCAGGAGGACAGCGAGAGGGGCCAGACTAGACACGCCTCCCCCTGTGGACCCACGTCACACCCCAGATGCCACGCCCGGAGGACCAGGGGCAGGAGGGGGCAGCTGAGAGACTGACACTTCCCAAAGAGAAGGGGTCGCCTGGAAAAAGACCACTGAAATCTGTTGACACAGAGGACCCCCGCCCGCCCATCACCGCCCAGAGGCTCTGGGCGGACGAGAAGCAGGAAAAGAACTGGGCATCTTTGCACATCTGAGCGGTGGACGCGTGTAAATCAGCAGCCCCGCTTCCTGATAAAAGTAGAAGGGACATCGAGAAGCTTGTAGAAATGCAGAAAGGTCTGGAAATTTCCTACCGTAAATGAACTGTTCGTTTTCCCCCATAAAATAGTGCCAACTTGCCTAAATTAATTTTTAACGTATTAAATAATGAATAAATAAAAATACAAACTATGAGTAATGTATGAAAAATACTGGTTCAACAAAACCCATCTATCCATAGGCCCATTTATAACAAAGGACACCCCCTCGCCCTGATGGCCTTCCCACCATCCCCCCCCCGCCCCGCCCACTTGACCCCCCCCGAGGGACCCTTCCACCTGTTTGGTCCTTTGCTTTGCATAAATGAGAGTCTCCTTTTGTCTAGGCAGTGATTTTATATGGTATGAGAAGAGAATTCTCTCTATGCTTTTATTTATTTTTATTTTTATTTTTTTAACATCTTTATTGGGGTATAACTGTTTTACAATAGTGTGTTAGTTTCTCCTTTACAACAATGTGAATCAGTTATACATATACATATGTTCCCATATCTCTTCCCTCTTGTGTCTCCCTCCCTCCCCCCCTCCCTATCCCACCCCTCTCATGGTCACAAAGCACAGAGGTGATCTCCCTGTGCTATGCGGCAGCTTCCCACTAGCTATCTAATTTACATTTGGTAGTGCATATATGTCCCTGCCACTCTCTCACTTCGTCACAGCTTACCCTTCCCCCTCCCCATGTCCTCAAGTCCATGCTCTAGTAGGTCTGTGTTTTATTCCTGTCCTACCACTAATCTCTTCATGACATTTTTTTTTCTTAGATTCCATATATATGTGTTAGCATACGGTATTTGTTTTTCTCCTTCTGATTTACTTCACTCTGTATGACAGACTCCAGGTCTATCCACCTCATTACAAATAACTCAGTTTCATTTCTTTTTATGGCTGAGTAATATTCCATTGTATATATGTGCCACATCTTCTTTATCCATTCATCTGTTGATGGACACTTAGGTTGCTTCCATGTCCTGGCTATCGTAAATAGAGCTGCAATGAACATTTTGGTACATGACTCTTTTTGAATTATGGTTTTCTCAGGGTATATGCCCAGGAGTGGGATTGCGGGATCATATGGTAGTTCTATTTGTAGTTTTTTAAGGAACCTCCATACTGTTCTCCATAGTGGCTGTATCCATTTACATTCCCACCAACAGTGTAGTTCCTTTAGGGACTTTTTTTCAGTCAGTATTTTGTTTCTCAGGTGCTTCAATGTGGTTATAAGTGTAGAGGAGAAAAGAGTTTTCCTCCACTGTCTCAGGGCTCCTGTCTGGGTCTGAAAATTACACCGACAAAGAGAGATTAGTAGGAGAAAAGCATGCAGGTTTATTTAATATAAGTTTCACATGGGACTTCCACGGTGGCGCAGTGGTTACGAATCCACCTGCCAATGCAGGGGACACGGGTTCGAGCCCTGGTCCGGGAAGATCCCACATGCCGCACAGCAACTAAGCCCAAACACCACAACTACTGAGCCTGTGCTCTAGAGCCCGCAAGCCACACTACTGAGCCCACGAGCCACAACTACTGTGCCCACGAACCACAACTACTGAGCCCGCACGCCACACCTACTGAGCCCAAGAGCTAAGACTACTGAGCCCGTGAGGCACAACTACTGAGCCCATGAGCCACGACTACGGAGCCCACAAGCCACAGCTACTGAGCCCATGAGCCACAACTACTGAGCCCACGCACCACGACTACTGAGCCCACATGCCACGACTACTGAAGCCCGCATGCCTAGAGCCCGTGCTCCGCAACAAGAGAAGCCACCACAATGAGAAGCCTGCACACCGCAACAAAGACCCAACACAGCCAAAAATAAATAAATAAATGAACAAAAACATTTCACGTGACATGGGCGCCTCCATAAGGACACGAGGACCCAAAGAAACAGACCTGAGTACGTGATGCCAGGTGTGGTGAAGGGCGGGCAGTCGTGGAGGACGGCGGGGCTCGGGGAGGATGAGTGATGTAGTAACTGGGGGGGTCAGCAAGGCCTGCTTGTCGGGAGTCTTCTTGGTTCCCTCCGTGTGTGGAGATGCAGATGTTCTTTTCCTCTGGGTGTGCAGGGGGCACCTCTCACCCGAGGGCTTTGTGACCTGCTTCAGGGGAGGGAGGTGGGGGAAGCTCGGAGGGACCTTCGTGCTCCCGCCATTTTCTCAAACTCCGTCAACTTAAAATATCCACATCCCAAGGTGCCATATTTGGGGCGTCATGTCCTGAACCCCATCAGAGTAAAGTCTCTCCTTACTAAGTCTGGATGTGTTTTTTATTTGACACCTGTCACAGGTGAGGGTAGGACTCCCTAGTTGGTTCTCCACAGACCGAACCAGCAAAAGTTGGTAGGTAGTCACCCTGTCTCTTCCTTCCTCTTGTTAAGAAAAAATTAGACCCTGTCAAAGCGTCCAGACGGCAAGATGGAGTCGCTGATGCTGAGCTGCACGTCTGCAAATGGAAATTTACCCATTTCTATGCTGGGCTCTCCCAGAAAAGGGCGTCCCGGGCCAACCAGTCACGTCTGCTGTTCAGTACAAGTCACCTGACCTACCCCGGGACTTCCCCTTGCTCCGCCCTGATGGCCTTCCCACCATCCCCCCCCAGCCCCGCCCACTTGACCCCCCCAGAGGGACCCTTCTCCTGGGTTCCGCCCCGTCATTCCCTCGTTTTTCTTAACAGTTTTACCACATGTGTTTGTTTCTCTGAACAATATACATAGTTCAGCTTTGTAGGGTTTTCTTAACTTGCTATGGGTAGCCTTTGTATGCATTCTTTGGGGACTTTTTTTAAATTGAAGTATAGCTGATTTACAATGTTGTGTTCGTTTCTGGTGTACAACAAAGTGATTCAGTTATACATACATAACATTTTTATATATATATATAACATATATATATTCTTTTTCAGATTCTTTTCCATTATAGGTTAAGATATTGAATATAGTTCCATAGGCTATACAGTGGGTCCTTCTTTATCTGTTTTATATAGAGTAGTGTGTATATGTTAATCCCAAGCTCCTAGTTTATTCCACCCCACCCCCACCCCCGCTATCCCCTTTGGTAACCATAAGTTTGTTTTCTGTGCCTGTGAGTCTATTTCTCTTTTGTAAATAAGTTCATTTGTATCATTGTGTTAGATTCCACCTATAAGTGATATCATATGATCTATTTGTCTTTCTGTGTCTGACTTATTTCACTCAGTATGACAGTCTCTAGGTCCATCCACCTCACTACAAATAACTCAATTTCGTTTCTTTTTATGGCTGAGTAATATTCCATTGTATAAATGTGCCACATCTTCTTTATCCATTCATCTGTTGATGGACACTTAGGTTGCTTCCATGTCCTGGCTATCGTAAATAGAGCTGCAATGAACATTTTGGTACATGACTCTTTTTGAATTATGGTTTTCTCAGGGTATATGCCCAGTAGTGGGATTGCGGGGTCATATGGTAGTTCTATTTGTAGTTTTTTAAGGAACCTCCATACTGTTCTCCATAGTGGCTGTATCAATTTACATTCCCACCAGCAGTGCAAGAGGGTCCCCTTTTCTCCACACCCTCTCCAGCATTTATTATTTCTAGAGTTTTTGATGATGGCCATTCTGACCAGTGTAAGATGATATCTCATTGTAGTTTTGATTTGCATTTCTCTAATGATTAAAGATGTTGAGCATCCTTTCATGTGTTTGTTGGCAATCTGTATATCTTCTTGGGAGAAATGTCTATTTAGTCACATGGGACTTCCACGGTGGCGCAGTGGTTACGAATCCACCTGCCAATGCAGGGGACACGGGTTCGAGCCCTGGTCCGGGAAGATCCCACATGCCGCACAGCAACTAAGCCCAAACACCACAACTACTGAGCCTGTGCTCTAGAGCCCGCAAGCCACACTACTGAGCCCACGAGCCACAACTACTGTGCCCACGAACCACAACTACTGAGCCCGCACGCCACACCTACTGAGCCCAAGAGCTAAGACTACTGAGCCCGTGAGGCACAACTACTGAGCCCATGAGCCACGACTACGGAGCCCACAAGCCACAGCTACTGAGCCCATGAGCCACAACTACTGAGCCCACGCACCACGACTACTGAGCCCACATGCCACGACTACTGAAGCCCGCATGCCTAGAGCCCGTGCTCCGCAACAAGAGAAGCCACCACAATGAGAAGCCTGCACACCGCAACAAAGACCCAACACAGCCAAAAATAAATAAATAAATGAACAAAAACATTTCACGTGACATGGGCGCCTCCATAAGGACACGAGGACCCAAAGAAACAGACCTGAGCACGTGATGCCGGGTGTGGTGAAGGGCGGGCAGTCGTGGAGGACGGCGGGGCTCGGGGAGGATGAGTGATGTAGTAACTGGGGGGGTCAGCAAGGCCTGCTTGTCGGGAGTCTTCTTGGTTCCCTCCGTGTGTGGAGATGCAGATGTTCTTTTCCTCTGGGTGTGCAGGGGGCACCTCTCACCCGAGGGCTTTGTGACCTGCTTCAGGGGAGGGAGGTGGGGGAAGCTCGGAGGGACCTTCGTGCTCCCGCCATTTTCTCAAACTCTATTAGCTTAAGACATTCAATAGGCCGAGACACCGTGTTTGTGGTATCATGTCCCGAACCCCATCCCAGGTAACTGATTCCTCCCTTGGCCTTTCAGGGCATGTCTGTGCCCCCAGCTCACCCGCCCACATCTGAGCTGTTGCCAAGCGTGCTCCCCCGAGCACCCCTGTGTGGATCCCGGGGCCCACATCCCGGGGGCTCCTCTAAGGTGTGCTCCTGGGAAGGCCGGCTTGTGGCATGGAAACTGGGTGGTCACACAGGGGCCCATTGCCTACAAGGACCTGCAGTGCCTCAAAGCTCTGCTGTCTCCATCTTGCATTCTTCATTTCTGGGTAAGGGGCTCTGCATTTTCTTTTGCATCGGCTCCACTAAAATGCTGGTCCTAGAGCTTGAGTGGGCGTTCTGGTCCCAGCATCAGCTTCCATTGACCATCGTGCTATTGCCTGGAGGACAGCGAGAGGGTCCGGACACATGGATGTCCAGACCCTCACGAGGGTGAAAGTTCACGCTGCCCCACAGCCCTGCCCACACTTTTTGTCCAACTTCTTAAATTTTGTCACTCTGGTAGGTATGAAATGCCATTCACGCATTATTTTTTAATTACACTCTTTATTTTGTGATCATTGTAGATTCACATGCAGCTGTTAGAAACAACACAGAGAGACACCCTAAGCCCCCCACCCAGTCCCCCCAATGGCAGTACCTGCAAAACATCAGTGCAGTGTCACAGCCTGGACACGGCCACAGACACACCCACTGATGCCGCTCAGGTCACCTGTTCTCGGCTGTGTGTATGTGCACTTCGTTCTGTGCGGTTTTATCACGCGTTGGTTTGTGTATCCACCACCACAGAAAGGATCCAGAACACTCCCACCATCACAGGGATCCCCTGTGTTGCCGAAAACAACCACACCCCCCGATCTCCCACCGCATCCCTCACTCCTGACAGCTGAGCGTCTATTATCCATTTCTACAATTCGTCTCATTTCAAGAATGCTGTAGATGGCATCATCCAATGTGCAACCCTTTGGGATTTGCTTTTTTCATTCAGCACAACACCCCTGAGATCCACCCAGGTTCTTGCGTGGGTCACAGGTCGTCTGTTTTATGGCTAAAAGAAGCAGCTCTTCAAGGTCTGGATGGACCCGTTTCTTTGACCGTTCACCGGTTTTAGGAGAATCTGGGCTGTCTCCAGTTTGGGGCTATTACAAATTCAGTTGCTGTTGTATTAAGGTACAAACTTTTGTGTTAACTCTCATTGTACTTTTAAGATTAATTTCCCTGAAAACTCATGTTAAACATTCTTCTCGTTTGTTTACAGGCAACTTAGGTTTTCTCTTCTCCGAAAAGGCTTGTGACCATTGCTCTTTCTAGTTATTTATCTTTCTCATTTTGACTTGTGGGAATTCTTTATAGATTCTGAATACTAATCTTTTGTCCATAATATGTGTTATAAATATCTCCCAGTCTCCAGTTTGTCTTTTCCCTCTCAGGGGTCCTCAGATGAACATAAATTTTTAATCTTAATGTGGTCAGACTTATCGCTGCCACCCTTTTGTTTGTGCTTTTGTGTTCTGTTTAAGAAGTTCTTCCTTACCCCAGGATCACAAAGGTAACCAGCACGGTCTCCTAAAGTTGTAAGGTTTTGACTTTCACATTTAAGTCCTTCATCCTCCTGGAGTTTGATTAGTACGAGAGATTTAGGTAGGGGTCCAATGGCGCTTTTTGAACACGAATCCCCAGTTGTCCTAAGACCATTTATTGAAAAGTCTGTTCTTTCCCCAGTGATCTGAAGAGCCACCTCTTTTGTGTACTGTGTCTATATATTCTCGAGTCTGTTTCTGGGTTCTCTCCACTCAGTAACAGAAAATGCGCAAGTTCCCCTTGCGGGGAGTCGGGGAGGTTTATTCCTGGCACCCTTGTGCCTTTTCAGGTCCTAGCCTGTACCGGTGGTCAGTGTCTCTTTTGAGAAGCCCTGCCCTTCAAGGGCCTGGGCTTTGTCTGGTCTTTGATGCCTCAGGGGGCTCTGGAAGGTCCGCAAATGCCATCTTCGGGGGTCCACCCCCCTTTCGGGCACCTGGCCACTCATCAGTCGGCCTTCTTGCCAGTTCAAGTTCTTATCAGTTTTTTTCCTTCTTTACTGGCTGTTTTCACAGGGGCGTCACTCAGAGTATCTCGTGCGGCCAGGAAGGGAAACACAGGGGATTCACATCTAAACCAAATTGTCAGCTCAGCTGACTCCAGGAGAACTGGAGTTGGAGCAAACGGACTTCCAGCCCTTCTTCACTTCTTCGTGGCACCCACTTTGGGTAGTTCGAAAGCCTCCAAACACATCTCCCAGCTCGAATCTCTCACCAGCCCAACCCACGTCCCCCAGGACTGCCAGAGTCACCCCCTCGGAGCAGATCCCTGACCAGGACACAGCAACCCCCCGCCCCCGGCCGCCACCCTGTCCTTCCTCTTGGCTGTTTGGCTCGAAGGGGTCTCGTCCATCGCCTCTGAAAAGAGGGCCGAGGCCCCCAGCCCCGCCCAGGAGCTCAGACCGCCCCGCCCCTGCACCACGTGCCCACTCTGAGCCCCGCCCCGTGCGCGTGTCACGTGCCCCGGCAAGCAGGACTTTGCAGCTGTGATTGGAGGAACAGGCCTTTAATTAGGGAGATTCTCGGGGATTATCAGGTGGGCCTTAACTGCGCACATGCGCCTTTAAGAGCAGAGGACGTCCTTGTGCTGGAGGCGAGAGCCGAGAGCCGCGAAGTGTGAGAAGGGACCCGGCCTGGAAGGTGAGGCCCAGGGCCCGAGGAGAGCGGGCAGACCCGGAAGCTGGGAGTGACCCTCGGCTGACAGCGGCGGCCAGGAAGCAGCGGCCTCGGTCACAGGGACACCCGGACCTGAATTCTGCCCACGAAGGAGGCTGGAAGCAGGTCTCCCCAGAGCTCCCGGCAGAGCCCTGCCGGCCCCGCCTTGATTTTGGCCTTGGGAGACCCGGAGCTGAAAACCAGGCAAGGCCCGCAGACTTCCCACCTGAAAAACGGAGGTAAGAAAATTGCGTTGTTTATTTCAGTAAAGTGTGTGGTGGTTTGTGAGAATGGCGGTGAGAATGAATACATGCGCCTCTGAGCGGGAAGGGCGCTGCGGTCCCGTGCGTTCACGTCACCTGTCTCAGGTACGGCTACCCAGAGTGTAGATCCCCGATTGGCTTACCTCACGGGCGTTCTGGGGTGATGCAGTGTGATGACTTCCACAAAATGCCCTCCTGCGCTAATAAACAAGGGGTCACCTCTTCGCACGCGCCGCCCTCTCCCACGGTCACACCTTCCTCTGGCCTCTTATGCTCTGACCTCTTCACACCGACCTGCTGCCCATTCTCCAAGGCCCATGTGGGCTGTCGCCTCTCACACACAAAGCTGGGGTCCCCCTTCTACAAGTAAAGCCCTTCTCCTACGAATTCGTGCAGTGTGCCATCTTTACCCCTACATCAGAACAAGAGTACAGCTCAGGCCTCTTCTTTCCGTGGAATCTCAGGAAATAGCGGAAAGGAGATGCAGGACTTTTAAAAGCCCCCACCACCTCTCATTTGTTTCATCCGGGGGCTCAGGGAGCAGGTGTCAGGTGCCTCAGAGCAAGGCCTCTACCAGGTCTCTGAATCCCACCAACTGCCCCTCAGGACCAACTGTATCTCAGGACTCTGAAGTGTGATGGACTGAACTGTGTCCCCCAAAATCCAAATGTTGAAGCCCTAACCTCCAGCACCTCAGAATGTGCCTGTATTTGGAGATAGGGCCTTTGAAGTGGTGATTAATTAAAATGAGGCCGTTAGGTGTGCCCTGATCCAACCTGTGTCCTTTATAAAAAAAAGGGAAATTTGGAGACAGAGATATGAGGGGTTGGAGCACTGAGGAAGGACCATGTGCTCACAGCGAGAGGGCAGCTGTGGCCTTGGGAGAAGCCAAACCTACCGACCCCTGGATCTTGGACTTCTAGCCTCCAGAACTGGGAGAGATAAAATTCTGTTGTTTAAGCCGCCCAGTCTGTGTTACGGCAGCCTTAGCAAACAAATACAGGAAGAATAAAACCGTGGAGGAGACACCTGATAGTAGTTGATTGTTCAGTAATCCACAAGGTGTACCTGGCTGGGTTCAGAGTTGACTTCACGTTTAAAAATTTACTTTTTTGAATATAACAGTATATTATGAAAACAGATCTTCAAGGGCCACCGTAACATAATTTTAGGGCAATGCTCCAGGATAAAACAAGAATCAGCATAACCAGGGAGTGCTGGAATCTACATCTGTTTACAGAAGTAACGATTATTGAATTCTGGTCCAAGGTGCAAGGGAGAGGACCAACTTAAGGCCAGGATATTCCGTGATTGTCGAAGAAATCTCTATCAGAACCAGATCACTGATTATTTAGTGATTGCCCGTGACTGGCAATGTCTTGGAGGAGGGGCAATGACTGCTCCTGTTTGAAAGGCTCTGTTCTTCCAATAATGAAAGTTGCTGAGTAGCTGCTCTCTACCTGTGCAGCTGGTGGGTCAAGAGCTCCCACCCGGTACTGGCCTCTGACACAATGACAGTCATGCTTGCCGGTTCCATCCCAGTTGCAGGCATTGCTGCCAGACATACGTTGATCATGCCTTGTTCATAGCTTGTGTATTTTTACACAGCTGTGATTAAACTGACAGAAATGCGTAAAGGCAGGAGGGAGAAAAAGAAGGAGCAGGGTCTCCATGTGGGCCCCTGGCAGCTACGCTGTAGTTGTTTTGTCACAGGCACCGTGTTACTGAACTTGGGTTCAGCTGCTCTTGGCTCAAGAGTCCAGTACTGAGAGTTCCTTGGGTAAAAGGAAAGGTAATTGTATTGAGGAAGCTGGCAGTCCTGGGGAGAAGGTGGACTCATGTCCCAAAGAACCAACTCCCCCTTGCCGATCAAGGGCAAGAGCTCCTAAACGGGAGTTTCAGGGGTGCACATGCGGGGTGAGGGCTACGTGCAGAGCAGCACAGTCAGCTCTGACAGTCATCTTGAAATTGATCATTGGTGGTCTGATCAGCATCATCTTGATTGTTTTAAGTACAGTTAATCTTCAGCTCCAGGGTTGGTCGGTTTGTTCCCATTTCCTTGAGGCCAGTTCTTGGACTTGTGTAAGATGGAGCAGCTTATGTCATGGCTGCATTCTGGTCATCATGTAGTTAACTTCTTCCACCTTTTGGGGATTTCAGTGTCTGCAAAACAGCTCAAAGGATATGGCTCAGACTATTATCTTTAGTCCTTGAAGAGGAACTAAAGGTCCTTGATTTTGTTTAATGGCTAAACTATTATTATATGGTCTGTTTGACTATTTTCCTTTGCTTTTGCATTTTCTCAATTCTCTGACTAAATTTGTTCTTTGGCTAAAGTTTTTCTACTGACAAGAGGCAGGTGAGGACATGGGGTGGGCGGAGGGGTCTGTCCCAGGAAGGCCCCATAGGGTTCTGCTCAGTTTCAACCTCACTGTCCTTTTATTTTTTTCCAGTTATGTGGTTCCTGATCATGTGGGCCTTATTTGTCTGTTTTGGTTTTTTTAATTGAAGTATAGTGGCTGGACAATATTGTGTAAGTTACAGGTGTACAATATAGTGATTTATAATTTTTAAAGGTTATACTCCATTTATAGTTATTATAAAATATTGGCTGTGTTCCCTGTGCTGTACAATATATCTTGGTGCTCATTTATTTTATACTTAATAGTTTGTACCTCTTAGTCCCCCTCTCCTATCTTTTCCCTCCCCCATTCCATCCCCCTCCCCACTGGTGACCACTAGTTCTGTGTATCTTACCTCACTGTCCTTTCCAACACACTGTGGTACAAACAGCCTCACATACATCCTGTGAGTAGCATCTTCTTTCTCTGTATCTTCCCACATCGCTAGCATCAGAGAATTTGCCTGAAATATGCAGTTTTAAAATTACACTTAGATCATTATTTTGAATGTATCCATGTACTGTTTACCTCCCTGGAGAGATTACAAGCTCCTGGGCACAGGAACTGGGATCTCTTCTTGGTACCAGCACAGTGCCTGGTACCAAGGAGGCAGGTAATAACTATTTAGTTAACAAATGAAACCCAGTTCCCAAGAAAAATACCGCCAGAGCCTTAGCGAAGGAATGCCTTAATAAATCACCTTCCATCCCACCTATCTGTCTCTGAATTCTTTTAGACTCTAAATATTTGAGCATTCTAAAATGCATGGTTTTAGCAGAATCTAATCAGTCTCTTTGGGGCTTTCTCAGGGCAAAATCTGGCCACAGCCAATGCGTGTCCACACCCCCCCACCCCTGCCATCACCTTTTCTCTCCTTTATGCCCCTTCCTCCGCCTGCAAGCCCTCCGCCTCGTGTCCCTTTCCAGAGTCTCTGCCTCCTTCTTTGGCAAAGCTTAGCCCAAGGCTTGTTGTTTCACACCGGTCTTGCCATCTTTAAATCCCGTTGCATTATCGGCATCTAATTCCCGTTGTGTGGGTTCGTGTCACACCCACCCACGGGCCACGCAGCGTGACTGTGTGTCTTCAGCGGCCCCTGACCCACGTGCCTGCTCACCTCTGTGTCCTGGGAGAGGGCGACATGCTCACTGTCTGCCACCTGCCTTCTCGCTTCTTCCTGGGAGGCAGAGATGCCCCAGCACTTGTTCTCACGGCAGAACATCGTGGGACCCACGTTTGCTTTGGGGAGGATGACTCAAGAGTCACTTACTTATTCAGCCATTGTTTATCAAGAACACGTTGAACAAGGTTTACAGACACTGCTTCACAGACACTGCTTGGGTCCCTGGAGACGTGGCCGTGAAGTGGCGTGGGGCGCCATCGCAGAGGGGGTGACAAGGACATCGACAAACACATGAGAGCGTTTTAGGTGAAAGAATGCTAAGGATGAGACAGAACAGAGTAGTGGGGCTGCAGTGGGAAGGTGGCTTATTCAGTTTAAGGTGTCCGGAAAGGCCTCTCCAAGGAGGTGACAGTTTAGCTTCAAGACAAGGAATCCGTTACGCGGAAAGCTGGAGATGAGGCTGGAGAGAGTGGGGGCTAGGTGGGGGGTGGTCAAGAGTGGGTGCAGGAAGCGGGGGAAGCGGAGAGCTGCCAAGCCCTGGGGGCCCCGGGGGGGCTGGAGAGAGTGGGGGCTAGGTGGGGGGTGGTCAAGAGTGGGTGCAGGAAGCGGGGGAAGCGGAGAGCTGCCAGGCCCTGGGGGCCCCGGGGGTGGCTTGGCCTGGAGGTGGGCGTTTTATTCCAGACGCAGTGGGAGCCACTGGGGGATTGTGCTCAGGAGAGGAGGTGGACTGATGGGCATTTGGGCTTCGGTGCCGGATGGTGGTGCTGAGGCAGGGGTGCAGCAGGGCCGTCGCTAGGACCGTGTCGCAGTGGCCCCCGCAGGAGGCAGGGGAGGCCTGGACTAAGGTCGTAGCCGTGAAAACAGCGGGAAGTGTGCAGCTTCCGAAGAGATTTTGGCGGTAAAAGCAACAGGACTCGCTGCTGGGTCAGACATTGTAGGTGGGAGGGAGGAAAAGGGAGGAGTTTAGTGACTCATCGATTTTTGGCCCTAGCAACTGGCGCTGTTAACTGAGATGGGAAAGACGCAGGCTTAGAACGGGGGCTGGGTGCGGACCCCAGTCTTGAGCAGGCCAAGGCAACTCTTAGACATTCAGTCAAGCCCAGGAAGAAGGGTCACTGAAGGCCCCAGGGCTCGGCTTGGGACCAGCCTTCACTCCTTTCCTTTTGTGTGGCTCCCTGAGCTGGCCGATCGTGGTCTCCCTGACACGTGGAACGTTTCTGTGCCATATCGCTCTCCGGAGGTGGAGCATGTGGGATTTCAGCTTTCAGGGTCGTGGAGAAGTGAAAGCTCCACACTGGCCTCTGGCCTAAGCCTCATACTCCCTCTTAGGAAGGTGGACGTCACATAATAAGGAATAGTACTTTGATGAGGACCAAAAGGAGATGAGTCCGGGGTCCAAGTTTCTACCCTTCTGCCACGGCTGTTTACCATATAGTTTATTCTTTGTTTTGCACCCCTACCTGAATGTAACACACTATACAGAGAAGCTGGGAGATAGCCACTGGACACACTATTCTCTCCTGAGGCTTGTTTTAATATTGTCTCGCTCTCTGAGTTAAGGACCCTGGGAGCTGCAGGTACTAAACTATTTCTGTGATTAGAATCTCTGAAGTTACCTGAATCCTTTGTACACATTGTTAGGAAACATTTCCATTGGGTGAAACTATTCACGTTCGGGGGCGGGGATGGGTGGTATCATGCTTAGATCAGGCTCTAAAAGTTTTTGCAAAAGTAAATACACTATTTCTTATTTATCGTTACTGTGTGTGTGAATAGCTCCCGTGAGAACCTCGTAAGAGGAGGCATCCTCTGTCTAATTACCATCAAATAATGTCCAGATCCTAATGTCATCCTAGAAAAGAGCTGATACTACTTTCGTGTAAAAATTGCACTATATTCATTATCATACATCACAGCTAAACGCCAGCAGGAAACAAGGTATTAGAGCATGCGTATTCTGGAACTATTTGCAGAATAACCTTAAAGAAGCTTTATGGTTTATAAAAGGACCTAGCAGTTAATCTAGGTTGTGGAAAATGAACACAAGCATAATTGTCCTTGTGAGCCATCCTAACAGCCCTTTGTAAAGACATCAACCACTAAGTCACTGAGGCTGTAGACAGAGACTAGAAAAGTCAGACCAAGCCCATGCAATGGTTTCCCAGCCGTTGATGGGCATTAGGTGTTGGCCCACAGTCTCACAGGCCCTATGCATGCGTATCCCGAAGTACATACCCCATCGCCATTTTGAATACCCACTCCAAGCAAAAGACCCTATTTAAAACACGTTGAAATTCTCTTCCTTTGTCTTTCCCTAGGCTTTAGGGGCTAAGGCCGTATTTGAGTCAAAGCTACCAAATGACTTAATGCGATATTACCCAGAAAAAAAAAATTAAACAAGGATCCCCATCTCCCTGTCATGGGAAATGGATCAAAACGGAAGTCTTCCCCGAAGGAGATCCAGTCCTCCCTTGGCAAGAAGATTCCTGATCTTGTCTTCACATCAGAGGCTGTGCCTCAGCTCTGTACTGTAGCTCAAGAAACTAGAGATTTTTCTGTTTAAAGCCTAGAGGGAAATCGAGTTGGCTTGAATCCCTCCGGGAATAAGAAGCTGTCTTTCTGCTCAGTCCATCTTATCCGGGTCCCTTCCTGAGATCCCTCATAACACAAGGCAGCCCTTGTCTTAGGGTCGCTAGGCTGATACTCCAGCCTGGTCCCCAGAGGCCTCGCAAAGACCTGAGGCCTTTGCAAGGCTGGTCTCAGCAGCTTAACTTCAAACCAGCGTGATTTTGAACGGACTCTCCCCCTTCATGGAGATTTTTCTCCTTTCTCTGTTATCAGTCACTGGTGCAAGCGTTTTATTACTGACAGTGCGTTATTTCTCACTGAACAGGGCGTTTTCCCCTCAGTATTTAGATTATGGAGGACTTCACTCAACAGTGTCCAAGTTTAAGGTCCCTGAAATGCTTCTCTCTGCACCTAACTTAATTTTTTAAAGAGAGAATTCCTTACATCTCGTGTGACTTTCAAACTGAAGCCTGAGTCAGTGAAAGGAAGAGAATTAAGAGCTTCCCCATGTTTGTGGCTTTAACGTTTACAACTCCGCTGAGCAGCATGGAAGGGTGGGTGTAACACAGAAAGCCAGACTCGTGGCCCCTATTTTTCTCGGGCAGGCAGCAGTTTCAGGTGCTATGTCTTCCGCTCTCTTCTTTTCCACTCTCTCAACTAAACATAACCTCTCGCAAGCCGGCCTCATCTTCAGGTGTTGCATAGTGTTGTATTAATGGGGTTTGTGTAGAAGGGTGGTGATGTTTCGGCCATCAACTCTGCTTCACGGCCGTTCATCATAACCCAGAATTTGCCGGTGATGATTTGCCACTCCAGACATAGGGACTTTCTATTTCCATCAAGAAAAAGAGTTTATGAAAGTTCGCCCCTGACTTTGATGAAGCAAAGGTCTAAATGCCATCATAACAGTAATGCAGGCCACATTTTTTAAAGCTACCCCAGGGGAAATAAAACAAACACACAGCAGCCACTATAAAAAAATCTCTGAGCGTTTAGGCTATAAATATTAATAGTATCTTCAACTTGTAAAAGCAGTTTACAGTTACAAAGAGATTTCTCATTTATTCCCCACAACACCCAGGCGATAAAGGAAGAAAAGCTATTATTATTATTATATTTTTCTATTTTCCAAATGGCACAGCCAGGGTTCAGAGGCCCAAGGTCATAGGGCTGGTGAGTGGCCTGAGCTTGAAGCTGGGTCCAGCACATTCTCACCATATTGTCAATAAAGTGCTCTTCTTCAAACATGAGGCCAAGGTCTTTGTGTTGCTTTTTCCAGTAATTGTGACGGGCAGACGTGCCATAAACCTTCTGTAGCCCAGTCAGCTTACATCTAGGGACGCACGTTGCTTAAAAGGCCAGTCCCACCTGGGGATTCAGGCTATAAATGTGAACTAGACTGTTTAATTTATTTGGCCTTTGTGAAGATCAAAATTGTGATTACACTGGCGCCTTGCTTTACCCAGAATATTTTTTCCAATTGCTAAAAAAAGAGCTGTACAGGTATATATCCACACTCCTGCTGTGATGCAGATTTTTAACAGAAACAAAAATATGAGCCGTGACCAGAATGGAGACACATGGCACTTCACAGATCACAGTAGCTGTTGAATATTTGTGATGTTCTGTTGAGACTTGGGCCTTAGTGGTACTACACTCTCTTATCACCAACCACAGTAGCCTAAGAAGTATTTGACAGCCAACCTGCCCATCTGAATAATCCATAGGGGAGGAGGCAATAATTGGAGCTGCTCTTAAAAGGATGGTAGTTCATGGAGTTGGGATGGGCCGTGCTCACCCAGATGACAAAGCAGGAACCACCTCCTGGACGGTGCTTCTACCATCTTGCTGTGCGTTTCCATTCACCAGGCGGGACAAGCAGTTACCGTCTGCGCTCCATTTAACCTGGAATATGGGTCCTCAGCTTCCCCTGTGGGGTGTGGGATCTACATCACTCGGGTTTTCTTCTCCCACACTAGGGCTGTCCACGAGGAGGAAATCTATGGATCCAAATGATATCCTGGATCCTCAGGTGTTCTTGGGTCCACCCTGAACACTTCCAAAGCTCATGAAGGAGGTTCTAGTTCACAAGATGCCTGGAAAAGGAGACGGGAAGACTACTGGACATCACCCCTGAATCTGGAACGAAGGCTCTAGGTACAGGCAGATTTCTCCCGTCTATTTTGGTAACGGCTCCATTTTTATAGTAGTGAGGATGGAAGGACCCAAGGTGGGGTGCGGTGGGGGTGGGGATGTTTCCCCAGGGAGAAAAGGTTTGGTTTTAGAAGACGTGGTCAAAATATATTCCTGTGACCTGGGCATGGGCTTCCCACTGTCCCTCCCACGGTGCCGGCGGACATCAGGAGGCCGATCAGTGTTTCCACAGCCCCACAGGTGAGGAGGGTGTCCCTTCGCTGTTTCCCCTAGAGCTCACAGAGCAAGGTGGGAGATTCCAGGGCTGGACACGCAGTTCCATCTTCCTGACGGCGCTGTAGTGGGAAAAAGAGAAGAGAGAATTGTGGAGGACGGGGAGCACGTGGGGAAATGCTGAAAGAGTCGGTAGTGTTCTGAAGCAACTCAAAACCAAGGTCACACCTCCTGGTTCTGAATGTGGAAACAGGGAAATGAAACCATCACACCACATCTGACATCTTTCTCTCTTTTCCTTTTTTTTTTTTTTTTTTTGATTGGAGTATAGTTGCTTTACAATGTTGTGTTAGTTTCTGCTGTACAACCAAGTGAAGCAGCTCTATGTAGACACATATCCCCTCCCTCTGGGACCTCCTTCCCATCCCCCCACCATCCACCCCTCTAGGTCATCCCAGAGCACCAAACTGAGCCCCTTGTGCTTTGTTTTTGTTTTTTTTTTTTGCGGTACGCGGGCCTCTCGCTATCGTGGCCTCTCCCGTCGTGGAGCACAGGCTCCGGACGCGCAGGCTCAGCGGCCGTGGCTCACGGGCCCAGCCGCTCCGCGGCATGTGGGATCTTCCCGGACCGGGGCACGGACCCCTCCGGACGCGCAGGCTCAGCGGCCGTGGCTCACGGGCCCAGCCGCTCCGCGGCATGTGGGATCTTCCCGGACCGGGGCACGAACCCGCGTCCCCTGCATCGGCAGGCGGACTCTCGACCACCGCGCCACCAGGGAAGCCCGCCCCTTGTGCTTTATAGCAGGTTCCCACTAGCTGTTTTACACATGGTAGTGTGTATATGTCAATCCTAATCTCCCAATTTATCCCGCCCTCCCCTTCCCCCTCTGTGTCCACACGTCCAATCTCTACGTCTGCGTCTCTATTCCTGCACTGCAAATATGTTCATCTGTGTCATTTTTCTAGGTTCCACATACACGCATTAATTTACGACACTTGTTTTTTTCTTTCTGGCTTACGTCCCTCTGTGTTGATGCACTGAGCCGTCCCTGTGTCCCCGCAAAGCACTGTGCGTGAATCACTTCACTTCATCTGCACAAGATGCCTGCTAGGCGCCAGTATATCCTCGCTTTCCCAAAGAGGGAAGTGTATATGAGGAGGCTGAGGAACTCACCCAGGGTATTCTCTAGAAAGTTCAACAGACCAGTCTCCATCCTGTACCTTCATGATCCTGGGTCTGCATGGCCCCCAGAGGATGTTTTGTGTGAGACCCTGCTGCTCTGTGGGGCTCCCGTAATTTGCCCAAAATACTGAGGCAGCTCCCCAGGTCTCAGCTCTTCTCAGGGACTCCAGTGAAGGGCAGCCGGTGTCACAGAAGGAGGCCGGACTAAGGGTCAAAACCTTTTCCATCACAGACACGTGCAAGACACAGGAGCCTGAGCTCATCTTTTGGCCTCAGATACAAACTGGGGATAGGTTTTCTCTTGCAACCTCAGGTGATTGTTGGAAAACGGGAAGGAGAGAACATCGTGTATGTGAGCAAGTGTGAACACTGCGAAGTACTAGCAGACGTACTGTTAGTGTGAGAATAGGCGTGGGCTTGGGGGGCTTAGTCTGCCTGGATCGTCTTCCCCATGACCCCTGTTGGGTGGCTGGTGTCTAGGTATTTCAAGAGGTTCACAGGGAAGGTTGAGCAGGGGGCGTCCTTCGGTTGCTAGTGTACCCACCTCACTCCTCCTCCTTCCTGTCCCTAAGCTCTCCTGAATGAAGTGGATTGAACATAGAAGTGCTGGGTGTGACAGCTTCCCACTTACCTCTCTGCTGATTTCTTTATCTGCCCAATAAGTGAGATCCGTGCTGTCCAGTACATGGCACTGGCCATGTGTGGCCGTTTCATCTACATTTAAATGAATGTTCTAAGTTTTCAGTCTTGCCAGCCCTATTCAAGCGAATTTCACGAGACCCGTGGGCCCTGTGTTAGCAGTCACAGCACAGCCGCATCATCCCAGGAGCCCTACGGACGGCCCTGGGCTGGATTATCTGTAAAGGCCAATCCAGCTCTACAGGATTGTTTAAATTCATGAATTGTTTCTCCCGAGCTTTGAGAAAGGCCCTCTTGTATTGATACGTAAATACCTGTGGACACCCTGTCAAGGAATGTGTTGGTGTCCTAGTCAACAAAATAGGTAGCAGCCTTGGTCCATTATATATGTTAAATGGGTTTTTTTTTTAACTTCTAATTAGAACACTTCCCGAGGCAATGTGTTTACATGAAAATTCTGCAAGAGGGATCTTTTACTGGGCTTAGAAGGATGTTTGCAGTAGCAATGCAATGTTGTCTGTCTTCCTTTTGAATCTAGACGGGGTTTCTCTTGCATATCTTTGTCGTTCACGTAGCCTAATTCTATTTTAGATGAATAGGTAAAGTGGGCTTCTCTGCCAATAACCTTGCCTTCTAAAACCTGCCGCTGTGGGACTTCCCTGGTGGTGCAGTGGTTAGGACTCCGCGCTTTCACTGGAGAGGTCACGGGTTCCATCCCTGGTTGGGGGCTCTAAGATCCCGCATGCCGCGCGGAGGGGCCAAAAAGTAAAAAAGTATCAAGATGGTAGTTAGCTACAAAATTTAAAACCTGCCGCTGAGAAGCTGCTGCTTCATCCTTCGGAGTATCAGGGATTTAGGGATTTCAAGCAGTTGCACTGAAGAAAAAAGCATATACATTAGCTTCTATTCCATTTTTAAATGCTGACACAAACATCTCTCAGGCATTAATAAACTGAAACACACACACACACACACACACATCTCCTAGGACTCCAAGACCAAAAGTCAAAGTTTAAAGTTTTTCAAGACTGTTTTATCAGGTTTTTTCTCTGACAATCCGACAAGACTTGAGAATGTCTAACCCCCCTTGTCCCTCCCTCCTTTCTCTCTCTCCCTCATTCCTTCTGCCTCTTTTATTTTCTTTCTTTGTCTTTTTCTTTATGTTTTTTCTTTCTTCCTCCCTCCCTCCCTCCCTCCCTCCTTCCCTCTCTCTATTTTTTCATCTTAAAGCGCACTAGGTGTATTTATCTATTGCCCCTGCATCCAGAGTTGTCAAAAATTATTATAGGTGCGATAACCCCACATTAGGGAAAATCTGGAAAACTGGAGAAAATGACAGCAAGGGGGGCCACCTGTACCTCCACTGCTCCTGCCCAGTGGCCATCAGCACTCCCATCTAGTGCCCCTGAAGGTTTCTTACATAAATACTGGTTTCATTTTTACTATATTGGCGTAATTATACTACGTATGCAAATGTATACTCCTTTTGTAGGAATAACATTTCTTTTTTTTTTTTCTTTTTTTGGCTGCGTTGGATCTTTGTTGCGGTGCGCGCAGTTTCTCGTTGAAGTGGCTTCTCTTGTTGTGGAGCACGGGCTCTAGGTTCGCGGGCTTCCGTAGTTGTGGCACGTGGGCTCAGTAGTTGTGGCTCGTGGCTCAGTAGTTGCGGCTCGTGGGCTCTAGAGTGCAGGCTCAGTAGTTGTGGAACACAGGCTTAGTTGCTCTGCAGCATGTGGGAACTTCCCGGACCAGGGCTCGAACCCATGTCCCCTAAACTGGCAGGCAGATTCTTAACCACTGCGCCACCAAGGAAATCCCAAGAATAACATATCTATTTTTCACATTGACCAGTATAAAATTAGTGCTTTAAATAGAGCACTTTTTCTTTTTTGGCTGCTCTGCGTGGCATGCGGGATCTTAGTTCCCCAACCAGGGATCGAACTCGCACCCCCTTCAGTGGAAGCGCAGAGTCTTAACCAGTGGTCCGCCAGGAAAGCCCTAGAGCACTTATTTTTTACTCATTCTTTCTAAAAGCAGCCCTGCTGGGTGGGGGAGGAAAGAGGAAGCAGTGTCGCCTTTAAAGTGACATTAAGCCAAATGAGCTTGGTCAGAGTCTAAGGATGCCATGCCCTCAGATGAGCTTCTGCTGGGACCAAGAGAGAAACAGGAAAGTCTTAGGGAACTTGGGAGTGGTCAAGAGAAAGCCCACCCAGCTGCAAGAAAAGCTGCAAGAAAACACGAGGTGGGTCATAGACGAGGTAATGTTTATTCAGATTCCCACTGGGTTAGTCTCAACCCACAACTTTCTAACGCACATGTGGCCTACAATTCAATTTTAAGAATCCTTACATCTTTCCATGGATTTAACTTCCAGTCGAAAAGAGGGTAGTCCACTTCCCTGCCCCAAAGCACTTAGATAATTAAAGTTCTTTGGGTTGCAAATAACAGAACCCACTTCTGCTTAGCTTAAGGAAAAAAAAAACCAAACAAACCCAAGTGGGAGTTCTTGGGAAGATGGAGCAGCCCAGGGAACCCTAGGAGTTCAAGTCCACGCCCCTCCTCTGAGAAAGCTGGCTCCACACGGCTCAGCCCTGAAAGCCCCCAGACTCTGGGCCACTCGGGTGCAGGCTTCAAACTTCCAGGTGAGAAATAAAGACAGTTCACGTGGGGCCAAGCCTGTAACTTCTGCCAGCTTAGGGCAGCAGCGTGTGGAGCCACCAGGGATGCTGGACGGTCCCCAGGGTGAGCCCAAGGGATCGATGACTCTCGTTTCGGGGAAAGCACTCCGTCTTATCTTGAGCAGCACATTTTACACTGGGAGCTTTTTACTAGACCTTTCTGGGAGGCTACCTGTAAACGTGTTGGTAGGGGGATGAGTCCTGCTTTACAGAGTAGGAAGCCAGTACTGGGTGCAGATGCTGTCGGGGAGGAGGTTCGCAGAAGCCCCCCGAGTTCCAGAGGGAGAGGCCCCTCCTGTCACTCAGGCTCGAATGCCAGCTGCCTCGCATTTGGCCGGTCAACAGCCATCCTTTCCCAGAGGCCACTGTAGTGAGGGCAGCATCAGCTTCTAGATACTGCTTGGCTTGGCCAGCTGACGGCGTGAGGACGTCAGCTACATCCTTAACAGTGCAGAGCTGAGGATCGGGAGGCCCTGCCCCACGGAGTTCAAAGGCCCCCTCATCAGTGCCGTCTTCCCCACGCATGTCCGTCCTCCAAACCCTGTCGGGGGGCTGCCCTGGGGTCCGACTACCGTGAAGTGGTCTGTGAATCTGATGCCTCCCAGTTATTGCCATGAAGACACATCGGTGCTAGGTCTCACCCACCTGTTTTCTACTACTTTCAAACATGTGTCGTTGTGATCAAGAAAATCATTCAAGATATCGTAACAGCTGTATATAAGTGTATATATTTCCTCAGTCAACAGACAATGCAAGTAATTATTGCATGTGGGGTTTCCCCCAAATGTGTGATGTTGGTGTGAAATAACAGGGAAGAGAAGGAGGGCCAGCAAAGGCCACAGCACCAGCTGGATAAAGGGGACAGAGACCCACACTGGGCCGTGGGGGAGGGTTCCCTCAGCAGCCCTCCGGCTCTGGCTTTAGTGAGGGGTCGTTTGAAGCCAACTCCAGAGTAATTCTTCGTGTTCATTTCACCTTGTGACATATGACATTATGTCACATAAAAGCTATGTTCAAATTCGTGGTTTATTAAATATAAATACATATATATTTACATAGGTAGTTTAACTTTATTAATGAAAATTAGTATCTTAATAAATTTAATAAAGTTAAACTCAACAGGGGAAAAAATGAGTGACCCATGCTGAAAAAAGTCGGGAATTCCTCTAGTCTGTCCCATTCCTGCGACAAACATGACCTCAGTGGTCCTTGTCATTTGCATAAATTTCCTCTCTTTCTATTCTTTGTTGTCTCCCTTTGTTTCTCTGGTAAGAAGTGCTCAGTTAATACTTGTGTCTGGGAGTTTAGACCTCCCTGGGGCAAAATGAGATTGTTAGCGGGAACCACTGCAGAAAGGGTTCTGCCTTCCCAGCCTCTGCCGGGCCCTGCTTTGGGACCCGAGCTGCTCTGCACCAGCCACGCCCTGCTCGCCACCCCACCGGGCCCACTGGGAAGCATGGCTTCCTCCCCCCTCTCACAAGAGGAACTTAATTCTTCCAGTCTAGGGCTAATAAAACAGTGCTTCTCCAAGTCCAGCAGCAGGAAACATTTAAACCAGTAACTCCTCTCTGTCTATAAATAGATAGCTAGTGGGAAGCAGCCGCATAGCACAGGGAGATCAGCTCGGTGCTTTGTGACCACCTAGAGGGGTGGGATAGGGAGGGTGGGAGGGAGGGAGACGCAAGAGGGAGGAGATATGGGAACATATGTACATGTATAGCTGATTTGCTGTGTTATAGGGCAGAAACTAACACACAATTGTAAAGCAATTATACTCCAATAAA
>NC_041222.1:105914244-105932604 GCF_002837175.3 Physeter macrocephalus | reverse complement strand
GGAGATATGGGAACATATGTACATGTATAACTGATTCACTTTGTTGTAAAGCAGAAACTAACACACCATCGTAAAACAGTTATACTCCAGTAAAGATGTTAAATAAAATAAAATAAAATAAAAGTATTCATGGAAAGGCAAAAAAAAAAAAAAAGGGTTAATCTGTAAGGAGATGTAGAGAACAAACGTATGGACACCAAAGGAGGAAAGCGGGAGGGGGCGGGGGTGGTGCTGTGATGAACTGGGAGATTGGGATTGACATGTATACTCTGATGTATATAAAATAGGTAACTAATAAGAACCTGCTGTATTTAAAAAAATAAAATGAAATTCAAAAAAAAATGTTTTAATCTGTAAGGAAAGAAAAATCTAATAAGCCAAGACCTTCTGCTAACCACTTAACTTCAGATTTGCCCAGACACAAAGGAGATCATTAAATCTCCAATGAATTAGAGGTTAACCTGGTCTAAGGCACGATGCTTAGCTCTGCAGGTCCATTTCAGCTTTGCCTTGCCTTCTGCTGAATGTGTGGTTTTCCTTGTAGTGAACGATACTGACTTGAAATTTGATTTTGCCAGGTTCTTATGTTTTTCTAGCACATCTCTTGATGGCCAGGTTTACATTTTACTTAAGTGCCCCAATTGCTGAACCAAAAAGCTGGTACGGTTCTAACATTTTTTTTTTTTTTTCCGAACAAATGACCATGCAGAGCAACATTGAGTTGTCCCTGTCTAGAGCCTGGGTGGCAGGAACAGGGGTCTGAGGCCGAGGTGGGAGCTTTGCCAACCGAGATACCAGCACCTCGACTGTGCTGTCCTGCAGCACCGGGAGGTCACGATTACATTTCAAGGACGGCTCCAGGCTCCAACAGCTGCAGAAGCACCTCGCTTCCTGTTTCCTAACTCCCGGCCTCACTGTTAACGCCCTCATTTTCTTTTGTGCCCCAAGAGAGAGGCTATAGCCTGGTGTCAACGTGGTGATCACCGGGCCAAAGTGGGACTGTGGGACAGACCGGCGGAGCTGTAGGTTCCGATTCCGGACAATGACTTCACTTCCCTTTCTTCTTCCCTTCCCATCACCCTGCACTCTCTGTAACTTCTCTCTCTCTTTCCTCCATCCTCATCTCCATCCCTGCCTCCACCCCTACACCTATTCCCATCCCCACCCCCTCCTAATGCAATTCACACCCACAGGACTGCAGGACTTCAGGCTCCTTGGACCTCGAGAATCAGAATCAGATTAGCTGAGAGAGCTAATTAGCTAATAGCTAAGAGAGCCTTGAAGTACCACTCAGGGCAGGCAGATCTCTCTGTATGCAGCACCACCATTTCCCACCAAAGAGAAGAGAGAACAAATTCAAGAACATTCAGAAGGAAAATTAAGGGATTTTTGCTTTTTTTTTTTTTTTTTTTTCCCTTGGGTTGTGAATAGCGTCTTTAAATCACAACCTTCTTAGAGGCCTGATAGTTTAGGTCTAAATGTCTTGCCTGTCCATGTGAAATATTAAGTCACCACACCAAAGGCAATATAGTTGGGACACATTGCCATAAATAATAATGATGATAACAATTAAGTTTCCCCGTGTAGTCTTAGTACACATAGTGTGTACTGTACAGGGTCCTCCCTGACCCTCTAGCACATCTGCTGTTTCTCCTGCTGCCTGGAGAGCAGACAAACGCTCTCCATCCTGTAACAAGGTTATGTGTGTTGGGGGAGGGGATGAGAGATGGGGAGAAGCATACAAGGAAAAAGAAAGGGGCTGAGAAGCAGAGAACTGTGTGCGTACAAACGTAAGCTGAGCTTCAGGAGGAAGAGAGAGACCACCTAGCCAGGTTGCCCCAACACCTTCTCTGGGGTGCCCACACCGACATACAGCTCCAAACGGTCTTGAACCGTGTCTCTTCAGGGGTTCCCAGATTTGTCCTCGTTCATCCAGAAAGGAAGAAAAGCCGACCAAAGAGTGAGAGAGGTCAGTGAGTGTCCTTCCAAGGAAGCTGAAAGAATACACTTCCATCTGGGCCTTCTTAACAGCGGGCTTAGGCAGGGCAGGTGGCGAGGACCTGACCAGAGTCACGGTGGGAGGCTGAGGGGGGCACGTGACAACGGGGGTCCCCCCAGACAGCACCTTGGTAGCCAGTACGCCCTGCGATTGCATTTGTACCAAGTGTGAGCTTCAGGATCCAGACGCATGCTTTTAGTTAAAACTTCGGTAAATCCTCAGCTTAGGAACCTGAGCAGTACATGATAGGAGGCATTTCTTTCCCCCGTGGTTACTTTCTAGTCAGGGAACAGACTGACCCGGATGGGTCATGACAGCTGGCCTCTACATTGCTGTGCCATTTGCATTAAATACACCCGAGCAGGAAGAAGTGAATCTGAGCGTTTGCTGTTAAGTGTAATCAGAGACTATCTTTCTGACCTTTCCGGTTGCTATCCTCAGCACAATGATTGCCTTAGAGACTGTAATCACACGTGTATGAAGTATAGACACGCAGGGGGTCAGAAGTAGGAGGGCAAGAAGTGCCTGCGAACACTTTACAGAAACTGTAATGAACGTTGAAAATTAACTAATTTCCATAAGGGAACAACTTCGTAGACAGTATCCTTAGCTCGATGGGTTCTGCAAAGAAGAAGCGTTAGAAAATAAAAAGCCTTACCCACTACCTTGGTGCTTGAAATTCCACCATTAGAAATAATCTACATTATGTGGACTGAAGACTCATCTCCAGTCAAATTATAAATACCTTTGGATAAGGATGTGCATGGAATCCTGGATTCAGTTACTATGGAAGTAGCTCTGTGTGCGTTTCTACTGTAAAACAGAGATGCTGTGTTGAAATGTGGTTTTCTTCCTTTCTCTTCCTCGTTTTCTTACATATGGCATTTCCCCCTTCAACCAGAAGATTCCATCTGCCTGCGGGAGAAGTAGAATTGTTACTGTGGAAATGCGAAGAGAAAGAAAGCTTTCGGCTTCCAGAATAGAATTTTGAAACCCACAGAAACACAATGGTCTTGAAAGCCGAAACGCAGGAGAGAGAAAAGGAATGTCAGCCTGGAGCGCTTCCTTTACATCTCACAAGTAAAGCTTGACGACTGATCATCAATTCGCTCTAAGCCATTGGCAGGAAGCACTTAGGGTGTGCTAAAGAAAGTTCCAGCTGGCAGGAAAAGTTTGCACTTCGGTCTTGTTTTACGACTGTGAGTTTATGAGGGAGGAGAGGCCTGAGGATGAATGACATGGCGTGCGGAGCTATTATTGCACCCACCATGTTACCGGCCACCCGTCCGTCACCTCTTTTCCTGTCTGCTGCCCTCCTGCCAGGCTGTACGTGGATTGAGGCCAGGATGCTGTTTTAGTTGTCATTGCGTCCTCAGCTCCTGTCACAGAGCTTGAGGCTTGAACACCTGCTGAGCGAATGAGCTTCTCAGCTTCTCCTAACAAAGAACAAGGGCAATAAGAGGGGGCAGGTGCGACACCATCACCCCAAGCAAGCACCCGTCTGCGAGGTTATTTGTGGGAAAGGAACTGCAAATCTAAATTAATCATCTGAGCCTGAGATTAGATAGGGATGCAGATTTTTTACTCTCAGGGTGATAAAGTAATCATAGGGGCCCCCCAAAAAATGTGGAGGCCTCTTTATCTCTAGTGAGCTCTTTGAGATGCAAAAACACCTGAGTGGATGGTTTAGACATCCCTTTGCCTGAAGACACAGGGCTGGGCCAGGTCATCTCTTCATGTGTCTTCAGCTCTACTGTCCTATGATTCTCTTAACCAGTTACTATTTTCCTGTAATTTGCTCTTAGCACCTGACTAATAACATTACCGTTTCTTCCATATGTTGCAATGATGTGACATTAATAGCACGTAACCGCTCTGCGTGCCCCCCACCCCCCAGTGTCACTTGCTCTGCGACCCTCAAGAATTATTCAAGGATAACTTCCTTCTTTCCTTTTCTCCAACTAAACGAAGATCATCCTCAGGGCTTTAAAGTAGTACCAGTCGGGAGGGGGAAGGGTAAACTGGGACGAAGTGAGAGAGTGGCATGGACATATACACACTACCAAATGTAAAATCGATAGCTAGTGGGAAGCAGCCGCAGAGCACGGGGAGATCAGCTCGGTGCTTTGTGACCACCTAGAGGGGTGGGATAGGGAGGGTGGGAGGGAGGGAGACACAAGAGGGAAGAGATATGGGAACATATGTATATGTATAACTGATTCACTTTGTGGTAAAGCAGAAACTAACACACCATTGTAAAGCAATTATACTCCAATAAAGACGTTAAAAAGATAAATTAATTAATTAAATTAAAAAAAAAAGTAGTACTTGTCATATCCTCAGTACTTCCTAGAAACCCACCTGGAGTTTCAGGTCTTTCATTCGCCAGGGTTTACATTCCTCTTTCCTTCTTTTGTGCCATCCAAATTATGTTCTTTTTTTATGGTTATTATTTTTTTTAATTTTTATTTTATATTGGAGTATAGTTGATTTACAATGTTGTGTTAATTTCAGGTGTACAGCAAAGTGATTCGGTTATACATATACATATATTCATTCTTTTTCAGATTCTTTTCCCACATAGGTTATTACCGAACATTGAGTAGAGTTCCCTGTGCTACACAGTAGGGCCTTGTTGATTATCTATTTCATATATGGTACTGTGTATATGTTAACACCAAACTCCTCATTTATCCATCCTCCCTCCTTTCTCCCCTGGTAACCATAAGTTTGTTCTCTAAGTCTGTGAGTCTGTTTCTGTTTTGTAAATAAGTTCATTTGTATCAGTTTTTTTGGTTCCACATATAAATGATATCATATGGTATTTGTCTTTCTCTCACTGACTCACTTCGCTCAGTGTGATCATCTCCAGGTCCATCCATGTTGCTGCAAATGGCACTATTTTGTTCTTTTTTGTGGCCGAGTAATATTCCACTGTATATATACATACCACATCTTCTTCATTCATCTGTCAGTGGACGTTTAGGTTGCTTCCGTGTCTTGGCTATTGTAAATAGTGCTGCAATAAACATTGGGGTGCGTGTATCTTTTCAAATTAGAGTTTTCTCCGGATATGGGCCCAGGAGTGGGACTGCTGGATCATATGGTAGTTCTAGTTGTAGTTTTTCAGGGAACCTCCCTACTGCTCTTTCTGCTGTGAAGCTCTAAATCAGTTGCTGACCAGAAGGACTGGATTGAGAATTTGAGTGTCGTCATATTCCGAACGTCTGAAGATGCCCAAACCTGGCTGAAAGCCTGGGTCCCTCTTTCCTCGATGGAACAGGCCAGCGTCACCAACCCCCAGGGACACACCAGAGAAGAGAACCTGCCGGGTCAGAGGATCCGGGTGGCTTGGTGTCTCCATCCCTCTCTGCCCCCCCAATCTCATAGGACATAAAAGAGAGATTAGAACTGATTGTTTAAAGGAAATTTACTGAGACAATAAATGTTACAGCTTCACAAGACAGCTGACTTGTCCCCGAGGAGAATTAAAATCCATGTGGCTCTTTGAAGCTTGAGCCAAAGGTAGCTCTTTCCCTGCCAACAACTCACACGGTGTTCCACTGAGCCTCTGCCGGGCTTGCTTCTTTACGCTTTAAGGATCTAGTACGTGGGATTCAGTGACAGCACGAGCAGGGTGCCTTCTGTACCAGGCCCCCTAGCCTGGAGTCGTCCCGGGAACCTGCAATGCTGCAGCTCGGCCATCACGCCAGCACACGCTTCAATCCTGATAACCACCTGGAGAGTATTCGCATCCCATTTACAGGTGATGAAACAGGCTCATCAAGGAACAAAGAGTCACAGAGGGTCAAGAACAGAGCTGGGTTTGAGACTTGGGTCTGGTACCAAAGGCCACACCTCTGTCAGCGGCTCTGCTCCATGCTCTGGGGTCCAAGAGACCTGGTCTTTCAGGGTTCTGAAATGCAATTAGAGAAAAGACAGATTCGTGTAAAATTAAATAGCAGTGTAATAATGGTTCAAGTGAAAGAGAAAATGTGTCACGAGGCAGAGCATGATTAACTGCTAAATGAACCGTCAGGCTGTAATTGGTACCACCGTTTAGAGGTAAGGGAAATCTGTACATATTTACGAACTTTGGCAAACATACTCCACGTATTGGGACTTTCTAAATAAGTCCCTAATTGGAGGCAGGACAAAGGCAGAAAATAAGAGAAAACTCCTGCAAAAGGGCCTTGTGGAAGAAAAGTTGGAAGACGCACTTTAGGGAAGGAAAAAGGTAAAGGGTTCATGGCAAAAATGTCAGGACTCTGTGAGAAGGATTTGATGCCATTAGGTTTCCTTTTTTTTTTTTTTTTTATTGAAGTGTAGCTGATTTACAACGTTGTGTTAATTTCTGCTGTACAGCACAGTGACTCAGTTATACACATGTATACATATACACATTTTTTAAAATATTCTTTCCCAGGACGTTGAATATAGTTCCCTGTGCTATACAGTAGCTATGCTGTACCTTATTGTCCATCCATTCTATATGTAATAGTTTGCATCTACTAACCCCCAATTCCCAGTCCATCCCTCTCCCACCTCCATAGAGAATTGGTTTCTTTTGAAAGTTTTCATTTCAGATTTAGCTTAAGGCCTGGGGAGCTCAGTATTTAAAAAGTGTGAAAGATATTATTTAAAGTGAAAATGTGGTATATGCTTTGGGTTTTATTTTGTAACTTAATATAAAATTAGCTTAAAGAGCTGTGGTTTTTAAAAAGGACTTGAAGGATTTTTTAAAGTTTAAGACTGATAAAAAAGAGTTGCACCAGCAAAATCTAAATAGTAGCTTCCAATTTAATTCTAAAATTGCTGGGCATGACAAAGCATTCTTTTTTTAAAATTAATTTTTATTGGAGTATAGTTGCTTTACAATGTTGTGTTAGCTTCTGCTGTACAGCAAAGTGAATCAGCCATATGCATACATACATCTCCTTTTTTAGATTTCCTTCCACAGCATTGAGTTCCCTGTGCTATACAGCAGGTTCTCCTTAGTTATCTATTTTATACATAGTAGTGTGTATGTGTCAATCCCAATCTCCCAATTCCTCCCACCCTCCCCGTCCCCGCTTGGTGACCATAAGTTTGTTTTCTACATCTGTGACTCTATTTCTGCGTTGCATAGAAGTTCATCTGTACCATTCAGTTAAAGCATTCTGTTCTTCCACTTTCCAGCGGGTGGGTAAAGGAGATCTGATGGCTACTGCAGTTTTCTCTTTTAAAGCACATGCAGGTAGTAGCTGTATGCACTTTGGACTAAGATCAAGTAAACTTAGGTTTCGAAGAAGCCTAGAAACAGAATGCCACATTTAGACCTGGGCTCTGATTCCTTCCTAAGCCAGAACGGTGCTGCTTGCTTTGAGCAGTTCCCCAAGTGGGTTATGAAGCAAAGCATGTTACAGTAAGTTGTAGCCAAAACTATGAGAGCGGAAAAAGTATGCCCCTACACAGTTATATGACTAAAGAAGGACTAATATTTTGTAGAGCTTAGTATGCAAGCATTTTCACATGCATTTAATCTTCAGAACCACCTCTGGGATAAATATGACTATTAGCCCCAATTTATAGGTGAGAAATTAGCTCATAGAAGTTAAATGATTTATCTCGTAAATTGCAAACTCACCCAAACTCATGTGTCCTAATTCTTACGTCAAGAGCTGGCAACAAAGCATTGAAAGTGACTCCCCCTGTCAGGAAGATACAGACCCCTTCGTTTTTGTTGACTGCTGGGGGAAACGTTGAACCCTTCTAAGCCATTGTGACTTCATCCTTCCAGACATGAAGGGTTCCAAACAGGACTGGATTCCGATGCACAGAAGTAGTCAAAAGGAACGAAATTAGGGACAAGCCAATAGTGGATAAAAGCACTGGTTTTGGAGTCAGAAGACGGCTGACCTTGACCTCCACCTGTCACTAGCAATGTGACCTTCAGGAAGTCATTTAACCCCTCTGGGCCTCAATTTCCTCATTTGTGAAATAGGGCTAACAGGACCTAGGACATAGCGTAGCTGTGATCATTAAAGGAGATACTGTACAGTAAGAGCATAGTTAATGTCTGGAGAATATAATATGTGCTCAATAAGTGGAAAGTCCGCTGCCATCATTTATTCAAAAAATATTGTATTGAGTATGTTTCAGATGATGGGAATAAGGAAGGAGAGAATGTGGCTCCTGCCTTCATCAGTGATACATTTTAGTACCGTTGCCCCCACCATCTTTATTATAAGCTCATTATTTAAAAATTTCTGAGAAACATCCCCAATACATATATGCATATATTAATTTATAAATTATATGCACATACTACTGTATTAAGAGTCATGCACTTTATAAAGCATCCATGATAGATATCTGCAAAAGAGTGAGCAGTTAAGATCCTGCTGGATTATATTGCACACCCCTTGGAATGTACACAGTCTACCTTGGAGACATTGTTCAGCCCTGGAGTCAAACTTTTCTGTAAAGGGCCAGAGAGTCAGTATTTAAGGTTTTGCAAACTCTGTTGCATGGTTGGTTTTGTTTTGTTTTGTTTATGCTTTTAAAAGAAATGTAAACAATGCTTTAAAAATGTAAAGCAGGGCTTCCCTGGTGGCTCAGTGGTCGAGAGTCCACCTGCCGATGCAGGGGACACGGGTTCATGCCCCGGTCCGGGAAGATCCCACATGCCGCAGAGTGGCTGGGCCCGTGAGCCATGGCCGCTGAGCCTGCGCGTCCGGAGCCTGTGCTGCGCAATGGGAGAGGCCACAATGGTGAGAGACCCGTGTACCGCAAAAAAAAAAAAAAAAAAAGTAAATCAATTTTTAGGTCCAGAGCCATACAAGAACAGGATTGGACTGTAGTTTACCCATTTTGTTTTAGAACATAGACTATTCTAGAATAGAAGATTCCAGGCCATGAACGACTCAATAAACAAATACTGTAGTAGGTGCTATGACTGAAGTGAACTGTGGAATGCAGTAGGGGGAAAGGAGAAGAGGCCAGCTTTAGCTGAGATGGTCAGAGAGGGGGGCATTTCAGCTGAGACCTGTCAGGTAGGAAGGACAGAAGGAAACCTTTTCGGAGAAGGGAGGAACCTGTAGGTCCAAGGCCTGGGGTGGGAAGAGCTTGGGTTCCAGGACAGAGAGGCAGTTGGAGGGGGCCTGGGGGTCAGGCAGGAGGCAGCCTGGAGACGTCTGTGGGTGATCTCCACACAGTGAAGCGTGGAAGGCAGAGTGGACTTAGAGAAGATAGAATCAGCAGTGACATGTCTCTGGAATGTAGACAAAGTGCAATAATAACCAGAAGACTGTGGATCAAGGATTGGCTCCTAGGACAAAACTAAAAGTTAAGGAGTAGACTGCTTTGATTATGTCCTTGAGCTGTTTAAGGCACTCATTAAACTCGTGAGTTCTTCATTGCTTTTCGAACCTGAAATAAAGCCATCTCTGAGGTTATGGCGTTCTGACTCTGATTAACGAAAATAACCAAGTTTAGAACAAAACCCTTAGAGTCCCACATACTCATTTTGTTTTTTTTGTTTTTTTCAGTTTATTCTTTTCAAATTAAAATTGTGTTAAAATGCCTTCCTTGGAAGACCACCTAAGAAGTAGACAACCCTGTCGCCCCAGAGAGGGAAAGTGGCGTCTGTAGCATGCAGGGCAGGGGCAGGATATACCAGGTAACTTACTGGACCCCCCAGCGTTTTGAACCATGGGACTCTAGTACCTATTCAAAAAGCAAATAAATAGAATCAAATTCAAATTTAAAAATTTAAGCTGCATTAATTGTGTACAGTCCCAGAAAAATGAAACAGTCCACTAAAAATTCATTTGACTGGGAGAAACAGGCAACTTTGCCATTGCAATACTTTCAAGACATGACTGAGGTGACAACTCTGCAAAGTGTATACATGTAACAACAACATGATAACCTGGAAACGTACAAATTAAAGAAAAACATTTGGTCTAAGAGAGAAGGGAAGCACAGTACAGGTTGTGTTTTTAAAGCCAGATTGTACTTTGGAAAACAATTTGGCAGTTCTTCAGAAAGTTAAAGTTACCATACGAACCAGCAATTCTACACGTAGGTATCAACCCAAGACAAATGAAAACCTACGTCCACATGAAAATGTGTACACGAATGTTTATAGTAGCATTATTCATAAGAGCCAAAGAGTGGAAACAACCCAGTTGTCCCTCAATTAGATGTCCACCCATAGGTGAACGAAACGTGAAATATTCACGCCATGGAATATTTTTAGTCAATAGAATGAAGTACTGAGAAATGCTACAACGTGGATAAACCTTGAAAATATTTTGCTGAGTGAAAAAAGCTAGGGGCTTCCCTGGTGGCGCAGTGGTTGCGCGTCCGCCTGCCGATGCAGGGGAACCGGGTTCGTGCCCCGGTCTGGGAGGATCCCGCATGCCGCGGAGCGGCTGGGCCCGTGAGCCATGGCCGCTGGGCCTGCGCGTCCGGAGCCTGTGCTCCGCGACGGGAGAGGCCACAACAGAGGGAGGCCCGCATACCACAAAAAAAAAAAAAAAAAGAAAGAAAAAAGCTAGTGACGACAGATAGTAGATGAGTGATGGCCAAGGGCTGATGGAGGGAAGGAAGGATGGGGAATGAATGCAGTGAGTATTGAATTTCTTTTAGAGCTAAAAATGTTCTAAAATTAAATTATGGTAATGGTTAAATAACCCTGTGAATATACTGAAAAAGAAAGAATTTCACACCTTAAGTGGGTGAATTGTATGCTATGTGAATCTCTATCTAAATAAAGCTGTTTTTCCAAGTCAACTTATAAAGGGCTACTCAACCACCATATTAAAACTAAAGGGGCAGGTTAACTGCCAATTAGAACTAACGATGCCAACATATGAACACGTGGATTTATAAAAATGGAAACCAACAAGGCATTTTTTTGTTGCGAAAGTTTAGTTTGGATTTCGTACTTGTGCCAAAAGTAGGACCTCTGTAGAGTGATTCTGGAACACAGCAAGTTGCCTGCAGCCACCTCTCCCCTAACTGCCCGTGGTTGCACAAGGCGGCCGGCTAAAGAGGTGAAAACATTACAAAACTATAAATAGGCCCGAAATCAATGAGAGTGGCCTTCAGAAAGCACTTTGATACACAGATACTCAACCTGTGTGCCGGGACTGCGATTCCCTTCCGCCCACGAGAGAAAGACACAGATCGTGAAACTGCAGAAAACCTGCAGATAGATGATGACCTGCTTGGGGAAAGCAGAGTTGGCAGTTACCATACGAACCAGCAGTTTTTAGCTGATAGCTGTCAATTGCCCTCCATTCCTGACAGATCTCCTGACAACCGTGAGCAATAGATTCCTCTGTGTTGTAAAAGAGTCCTGCTGTTTTACTTTATCTAGTCTTGTTTTTGCCAGTTTTGTAAACTCCAGAACTGATATTAGAGAAGTTCAAATGGTAACTGATAACAGCATACACTGATCATCATGACCCTTATTCTTGCCATAAAAAAATAACTCCAAATGAGTGATCGCATATGGTCAAATTCAAATTCTTCTCTCTACTCTTCTCTCTAAAGATAAATTTTTAAAAACTGGGCTCAGTCATAATGTCATAATTTTTTAAGACCAGATGTTTTCAATCATAATTTGTTCAAAGTATTTTGCAAGCTTTTCAGAGGCAGAACTGCAAGCGAAAACAAATGCATGCATTCAGTTCATATGAAGAGGTAGAGAAGTGTGAAATGGGGAGGAACTTGTTACAAATGTTGGGTAGAAATCACATGTTTACTAACATCACAAGCCTTTAAAAGGCCAATGATGGTTTGCAGTAGGTCTCATAAAACGTGTAATTTATATCTTGAGTCTGGGCCTCTTTCTTGCACTCCAGACCCCCGTCTCCAATGCCTGTGTGACATCTGCACGTGAGGTCTGATCAACAACTCACCTGCACGTTTCCAAAGCACAGCTCCTCACCTTTGGCCCCAGCCCAGCTCCTCCTGAAGTCTCCCCGCCCCAGTTAAGGAAAACTCAGTTCTTCCAGTTGCTTAGGACAAAAGCCTTGGTGGCCATCTTCTCTCACACCCCACATCCAGTCTGTAGCAGATCCTATCAGCTCTACTTTCAAAATACATATGGAATTGGACCACAAAATTTTCCCCATTTCTACTGCCACCTTCCTAACCCCAGCCACCAGCAAGTCTTCCCCGATGTTGGAGACAATAGTCTCCAACAGGCTTGCTCGTTGATGGTAGGGCCACCACTGGCCCAGACAGTGCCTTTGTGCAAATTAGAGAAAGTCGCCTCTCTCCATACACTGATTTCCTTCTGCCAGAATGATGTAGAAATAAATGTGTAAAGCCACAGTGAGTGCTGTGTCACTGCCCACCCTTAGACCCGGAACACTGTGCAGTGCACAACCTGCATAACTGTACGAGATTCCTTGCTTCTTAGACAGTGATATTCTTACTTATTTAATCTTGTTTATTGTCCGTTCCCCCTACAAATTCAATCTTCATGATGGCAGGGAGTTTTGTGTCTTTTCCCCATGGTATTCCAGCACCTAAACAATGCCTGACACATGAGAACTAACCAATGACCGTTTAGCAAAAATATCCAGAGAACAAAAGGATCACAGCCCCAAAGCCCTGGGAATGAGCTGCCAGCAGGACAACGGAAATGTCCTCCTGAAATCATTTGATTGAATGCACATTGCCAAGCACTACTTATGAGAGAAGACTATCGGAAAATTGGATTTCTTTGAGTTGTTAGTTCCTTGTAACAAACATTGCCATGAATAAATTCTTTATGCTTTTAGTAATTTGTAGGCCCCAATTGTAGGAAGCAAAGTATAATGGAAACAGATCTGGGCTGGAAGCTGGACAAATGGGCCTCATTATTTTGGGGGAAGTGTTGAATAAATGCTTTTTTAAATTGAAGTAGAGTTGATTTACAGTGTTGTGTTAGTTTCAGGTATATAGCAAAGTGATTCAGTTATACAATATATATATTTTTTCAGATTCTTTTCCATTATAGGTTCTTACAAGATATTGAATAGAGTTCCCTGTGCTATACAATAAATCCTGTTGCTTATATATTTTATATATAGAAGTATGTGACTGTTAATCCCAAACTCCTAATTTATCGCTCCCCTCTGCCCCTGCTTTCCTCTTTGGTAACCATACGTTTGTTTTCTATGTCTGTGAGTCTCTTTCTGTTTTGTAAATAGATTCACTTGTATTATTTTTTAGATTCCATATAAGTGATATCATATAATATTTGTCTTTCTCTTTCTGACTTACTTCACCTAGTATGATAATCTCTAAGTCCATCCATGTTGCTGCAAATGGCATTATTTCATTCTTTTTTACGGCTTAGTATTCTATTGTGTATCTGTACCACATCTTCTTTATCCATTCATCAGTTGATGGGCACTTGGGTTGATTCCATGTCTTGGCTATTGTGAATAGTGCTGCAGTGAAAATTGGGGTGCATGTGTATTTTCAAATTAGAGTTTCACCTTTTCTGGATAAATACCCAGGAGTGGAATTGCTGGATCATATGGTAGTTCTGTTTTTAGTTTTTTAAGGAACCTCCATGCTGTTTTCCATAGTGGCTGCACCAATTTACATTCCCACCAACAGTGTAGGAGGGTTCCCTTTTCTCCACACCCTCTCCGGCATTTATTCTTTGTAGACTTTTTTTTTTTTTGGCTGTGTTGGGTCTTCGTTGCTGTGCGTGGGCTTTCTCTAGCTGGGGCGAGCGGGGGCTACTCTTTGTTGTGGTGCACAGGTTTCTCATTGCAGTGGCTTCTCTTGTTGCAGAGCACGGGCTCTAGGCACGCGGGCTTCAGCAGTTGCGGCATGCGGGCTCAGTAGTTGTGGCTCACGCGCTCTAGAGCGCAGGCTCAGTAGTTGTTGCGCATGGGCTCAGTTGCTCCGCGGCACATGGGATCTTCCCGGACCAGGGATTGAACCCGTGTCCCCTGCATTGGCAGGCAGATTCTCAACCATTGCGCCACCTGGGAAGCCCTGTAGACTTTTTAATGATGGCCATTCTAACCTGCGTGAGGTGGTACCGCATTGTACCTTTGATTTGCACTTCTCTAATAATTAGCGATGTTGAGCATCTTTCCATGTGCCTATTGGCCATCTGTATGTCTTCTTTGAAAAAGTGTCTATTTAGGTCTTCTTCCCATTTTTTGACTCGGTTGTTTGTTTTTTTGATATTGAGTTGTATGAGCTCTTTGTATATTCTGGAAATTAATCCCTTGTTGGTTCCATTGTTTGCAAACATTTTCTCCCATTCTGTAGGTTGTCTTTTCATTTTGTTTATGGTTTCCTTTGCTGTACAAAAGCATGTAAGTTTGATTAGGTCCCATTTGTTTATTTTTGCTTTTATTTTTATTGTCTTGGGAGACTGACCTAAGAAAACATTGGTACAATTTATGTCAGAGAATTTTTGCCTCTGTTCTCTTCTAGGAAATTTATGGTGTCATGCCCTATATTTAAGCTTTTAAGTCATTTTGAGTTTATTTTTGTGCATGGTGTGAGGGTGTGTTCTAACTTCATTGATTTACATGTGGCTGTCCAATTTTTCCAACACCGCTTGCTGCTGAAGAGACTGTCTTTTTTCTCCATTGTGTATTCTTGCCTCCTTTGTCACAGATTGATTGACCCTAGGTGTGTGTGTTTATTTCTGGTCTCTCTATTCTGTTCCATTGATCCATATGTTTGCTTTTGTGCCAATACCATGCTGTTTTGATTACTGTAGCTTTGTGGTATATTGTCTGAAGTCTGGGAGAGTTATGCCTACAGCTTTGTTCTTTTCCCTAAGGATTGCTTTGGCAATTCTTGGTCTTTGATGGTTCAATATAAGTTTTAGGATTATTTGTTCTAGTTCTCTGAAAAATGTCATGGGTAATTTGATAGGGATCACATTAAATCTGTAGATTGCTTTGGGTAGTATGGCCATTTTAACAATATTACTTCCAATCCAAGAGTATGGGATATCTTTCCATTTCTTTGAATCATCTTCAGTTTCCTTTATCAATGTTTTATAGTTCTCAGTATATAGGTCTTTTACCTCCTTGGTTAAGTTTACTCCTAGGTACTTTTTATGTGATTTTAAATAAGATTTTTTTTTTTTACTTTCTCTTTCTGACATTTCATTGTTAGTGTAAAGATATGCAATAGATTTCTGTATATTAATCTTGTATCCTACTACCTTGCTGAATTAATTTATTAATTCTAATAGTTTTTGTTTGAAGTCTTTAGAGTTTTCTATACAGAGTATCATGTCATCTGCATATAATGACAGTTTTACCTCTTCCCTTCCAATTTAGATACCTTTTACTTCTTTTTCTTGTCTGATTGGTGTGGCTAGGACTTCCAATACTATGTTGAATAGAAGTGTTGAGAGTGGGCATCCTTGTCTTGTTCCAGAATTTCACGAGAAGGCTTTCAGCTTTTCACCATTGAATATTATGTTGGCTGTGGGTTTATCATAAATGGCTTTTATTGTGTTGAGATATGTTCCCTCTATACCCACTTTGGTGAGAGTTTTTATAATGAATGGATGTTGCATTTTATGAAATGCTTTTTTTGCATTTATTGAGATGACCATGTGTTTTTTGTCTTTTGTTGATGTGGTTTATCACATTGATTGATTTGCATATGTTGAACTATCCTTACAACCCTGGAATGAATTCAACTTGATCATGGTATATGATCCTTTTTATGTATCATTGGATTCAGTTTGCTAAAATTTTGTTGAGGATTTTTACATCTATATTCATCAAAGATATTGGCCTGCAATTTTCTTTTTTTGTAGTGTCTTTATCTGGTTTTGGTATCAGGGTGTTGGTGGCTTCATAGAATGATCTTGGGAGTCTTCCCTCCTCTTCAATCTTTTGGATTAGTTTGAGAAGGATAGGAATAAGCTTTTCTTTGTATGTTTGGTATAATTCCCCAGTGAAGTCCTCTGGGCCTGGACTTTTCTTTGCAGGGAGGGTTTTTATTATTATTATTATTATAGATTCTATTTCACTCTATTGGTCAGTCTGTTCAAATTATCTCTTTTTTCTTGATTCAGTTTTGGTGGGCTGTATGATTCTAGAAACTTGTTCATTCCTTCTAGATTGTACAGTTTTTGACATATAACTGTTCAAAGTATTTTCTGATGATTTTGTGTATTTCTGCAGTATTGGTTGATATTTCTCCTCTTTTATTTCTTATTTTGTTTATTTGGTTCCTCTCTCTTTTCTTCTTGGTGACCCTGGCTAGAAGTTTATTGATTTCGTTTATCCTTTCAAAGCTCTTGGTTTTATTGACCTTTTCTATTTTTTTAAATCTCTATTTTATTTATTTCCTCTCTGATCTTTATTATTTCCTTCCTTCTGCTGACTTTGGGTTTTATTTGTTCTTCTTTTTCCAGTTCTTTTAAGTGGTAGGTTAGGTTGTTTGTTTGAAATTTTTCTTGTTTCTTGAGAAAGTCCTGCATCACTATGAACTTCCTTCTTAGAACCACTTTTGCTGCATCCTGTAGATTTTGTATGGTTGTCTTTTCATTGTCATTTTCTCATGCTATTTTCTGATGTCCTCTTGATTTTATCATTGACCATTGGTTTTTTAGTAGTATGTTGTTTAGTTTCCATGTAGTTGTTTTTTCTCATTTTTCTTTCTGTGGTTGATTTCTGGTTGCATACTGTTATGATCAGAAAAGATGCTTGAAATAATTTCTATCCTTTTAAATTCGTTGAGACTTGCTTTGTGTCCTGGTATGTGGTCTATCATATTCTGGGTTTTTTTGTTTTGTTTTGTTTTTTTGAATGTAATGTCCTGAAGATATCAGTTAAGTCTAATTGTTCTATTGTGTCATTTAGGGTCTCTGTTGCCTTACTGATTTTCTGTCTGGAAGATCTGTCCATTGATGTAAGTGGGGTGTTAAAGTCTCCTACTATTATTGTATTCTTGCCAGTTTCTCCTTTTATATCTGTTAGTATTTGTTTTATATATTTAGGTGCTCCTATATTGGGTGCATATATGTTAACAAGTGTAATGTCCTCTTCTTGTATTAATCCCTTTATCATTATATAGTGTCTTTCTTGTCTTTCTTTATGGACTTTGTTTTAAAGTCTATTTTGTCTGATATGAGTATTGCTACCCCTGCTATCTTGTCATTTTTATTTACATGAAATATCTTTTTCCATCCCCTCACTTTCAATCTGTGTCTGTCTTTCACCCTAAGATGAGTCTCTTATAGGCAGCATATAGATTCTGTTTCTTGGTTTTTATCCAATCTGCCACTCTATGTCTTTTGATCAGAGCATTTAGTTCATTGACATTTGAAGTAATTATTTATAAGCATGTATTTATTGCCATTTTAAACCTTATATTCCAGCTGATTTTGTGTTTCTTCTTTGTTCCTTCTTTTTGTTTTTCCTTTTGTGATTTGATAGGTTTCTTTTGTATTATGCTTGAGTCTTTCTTTTTGGGTTTTATTAATCTATTGCATGTTTTTGATTTGTGGTTACACTGTTTCAAGTATGTTAACCCGTAACTATATCTACTTGCTTTAGACCGATAGTCATATAAAAGTTCAAACACATTCTAAAAGATATGCTTTTTTTTACTTCCCTTCCCCACGTTTTGTGATTTTGATGTCCTGTTTAACATCTTCATGTTTATCCTTTGCTGTTAATTATAGTTATAATTTCTTTTATAAAATTTTTAAAATCTGTGTACTGGCTTAAGTGATTTTCAATCCTTTTATGTATTTACGCTTCCTATTGTGTTTTTCCCTTTCCTATAGATTCTTGCTTCTTTTCTATTCAGAGAAGACAGTTCAATATTTCTTTTAGGACAGGTTAAGTATTGCTGTATTCTTTTAGTTTTCGCTTATCTGAGAAATTCTTAGTCTCTCCTTCTATTCTAAATGATAATCTTGCTGGGTAGAGTATTCTAGGTTGCACATTTTCCCCTTTCAGGATTTTGAATATATGTTGCCACTCCCTTCTGACCTGCACATTTTCTGTAGAGAAATCATATGATAGCCTTATGGGGTCCCCTTGTAACTGACTTTTTGTTTTTCTCTTTCTGCCTTTCGAATCCTCTCTTTAACTTTTTAATTTTAATTATAATATATCTTCTTTTGGGTCTGTTTGTGTTCATCTTGTTTGGGACTCTTTGTGCTTCCTGTACTTGGATATCTGTTTCCTTCTTTAGGCTTGGGAAGTTTTCAGCCATAATTTCTTCCAACACATTTTTTTTTTTTTTTTTTTTTTTTTTTGCGTTACGCGGGCCTCTCACCGCTGCGGCCTCTCCCGCTGCGGAGCACAGGCTCCGGGCGCGCAGGCTCCATGGCGTGTGGGATCCTCCCAGACCGGGGCACGAACCCG
>NC_041222.1:105876836-105914070 GCF_002837175.3 Physeter macrocephalus | reverse complement strand
TGGCGTGTGGGATCCCCCCAGACCGGGGCACGAACCCGCGTCCCCTGCATCGGCAGGCGGGCCCCCAACCACTGCGCCACCAGGGAAGCCCTCTTCCAACACATTTTTGATCCTCTTTTCTCTTTCTTTTCCTGCTAGAATCCCTATTATGTATAGGTTGGCATATTTTATATTATCCCATAGATCTTGTATGTTGCTTTCATGTTTTTTCATTTGTCTTTCTGTCTGCTGTCTTTCTGTCTGATTGGGTGATTTCCATTATTCTATATTCCAGGTCAGTAATTTGTTCTTCTGAATTATTTAGTCTGCTTTCAGTGCTTTTAGCTTGGTTTTTACCTCAGCAATTGAGTTGTCTAATTTTGATTGGGTCTTCTTTATACCTTCTAGTTCCTTGTTACAGTGATCTGCATTTCTATCAATAATCTTTCTTAATTTCTTTAGCATTTTTCGTACCTCCTTTTTAAACTCAGGGTCTGGTAGACTGGTGAGGTCTGTTTCATTGTTTGTTCTTTCAGGGGATTTCTCTTCTTATAACTGGGAGTAGTTCCTCTGCTTTTTCATTTTGCTTAAATTTCCCTGTCTCTATGAATTTTGGAGAAACAATTATCTATCGTGGTCTCACAAGGCTGTTTTTGTGTGGGAGTGTCCCTTTGTAAACTGTGTGAGTACAGTATTTTTGGTGTGATGGCTGTACTTGGTCTGGATGCCAGCCACATCTTTTCTCAGAGTGTTCTGGTTATTATCCCCTTGATAGGGGGTGTGATTGGTGTTGTGGTGACCAGAGCCTGCACTGGATGTTGGGTGGGTCTTTCTCTTTGCTCTGTGGCTGTTACAGCCCTGTTAAGGGTGGGGTCTGCTCCCCAGTTGTTGGAGTAGAAGCCCTGAGGGTCTGGTTTGATAAGGCTCTGTTGCCCTTAAGTGTGTGCTTTGTCCCCAAGGAGGTGAGTTCTGAAGCAAGTGAGGCTGGTGTGGTCACAGTAGACCTATGCACAGCCTATGTATGTGTCCACGGTTCTGCCCAGAAGCAGCCCAAGGTGATGCCCCTTTCTCCATTTTGTTTGTCTGGGGCCTAGAGCTAGGCTGGTGCTGGAGGCCGGGTGATTGTGGCTGCAGGAATAAAGGTGGTTGTGCTGCTGCATGAGACCTGGGCTGCCTCTGTGGGAGGGCTCTCCCAGGACCTGTCCACCCCAGATCCTGCTCCAAGCTGCAGTGTGATGTGGGCAGGACTGGAGTCCACCCACTGGGAAAAGAACAGCTGTGAACCCCCTCCCCAGGGGCAGTCTGCCAGGGATGTGCGATGCTGTGACACCGCCTGACACCCGGTGTGCACACCCACAAAGTCAGGGCCCCATTACCAGTCAGAGTTCTCCAAAGAAACAGAACCAAGAGGATGTGTGTATGGAGGGAGATTTATTTTAAGAAACTGATTGTTGGAGTTGACAAGTAGGAAATTTGCAGATTAGGTCAGAAGACAGAGACTCGAGGAAGTGTTGGTATTGCAGCTCCAGTCTGAAGGCAGTATCCCTCTTCCTCAGAAGACCTTAGTCTTTTCTCCTAAGGCCTTCAACTGATTAGACAAAGCCCACCCATGTTATGGAGGATAGTCTGCTTTATTCAAAGTCTACTTATTTAGATGTTAATTGATTTTTTAAAAAATACCTTCACAGTGACATCCAGACTGCCATTTGACCAAATATCTGGGTACTGTGACCTAGTCAAGTTGGCACATAAAATTTACCTCATAGCCTCCGAGTCTGGTATGAGGAAAAGCATGGAGGCCTAAAAGAACGTGCTGAGTTTGATGGAAATCCCATGTGCCATATGGAGAAGAGAAGGGAAAGAGGAGGGTACACAGATGGGGCCTTTGCCACCTCTTCTCTGACCTTGAGAAGGGTCGTCATACCAAACTACGACCCTTGATAAAACATTACTGAAAGTTTGGAAATTAAGGAAGAAAACAAGTGTAATAAACAGATTTATTTAGCACTGCTAAGAGAAAGGATTGATCTTAGAGCCCAGAGGCCCAACCCAGCCCTTAAAATCCCTACTGAGTTCTCAGGCTAGTTCACCCTCCACCAAAGGAATACTCCCAAGTCCCCACATAGCAGTCGAGGTCCAACTCTGTGAGCACCCCCAAATACAGAATTTTTCTCTAGCAATTCAAATGCCTATGTTTGGATTATCTCCCCAGAACAATTGACAGTAGAAAGAGTCAACCCCTCCAAATAAAACCCCACCTTTTATTCTCAAAAGTGTGGAATAAGATGGATCAAATAAGACTCAAAAAGTGTCCACGGGATACTTCTTAATATGCGAGTGATTGGTCTTTAAGTACCACCAACGTAGGACACCAGCCTCCCATCCAGGCTGCACTGTACTTTTTGAGCCCTGACTCCAAAGTGGCTTAAACAGATTAAAGCAGTATATTTCTCCAGCTGTGATCAAGCTGCAGGTGTCACTTCTCATGTACAAACACTTAGGAAGAGAATCCATCGGATACCCAGATTGGTGGAGGGAAGGGTGTCTTGAACTCTGCAGGGCCCCTGCCCTGATCATGTAACAGATCAGGCCCCTGCCCTGATCTACTACAGTAGAACGTAGTGCCTACAAGCGCGGGCTTCGGAATTTTTCCACTTGGACTGAAATCCCAGTTACGTGCCCTTGGGCGCATTATTGAGCCTCTCTGTGTCTCTATTTCATTAATAGTAAGGGACTGTAAAAGAGTTATGAGTATTAAATCCGTTAATGCAAAAAGCTTAGAAGCGTATCTGGCGCACAGGATTTGGCTCGGTAAATCTTAGTTATTAAGTATTACATTATTAAATGGGCCATTTAACAGCTCACTCTGCAGCATTTTCTCTTGGGGTATCTCATCAGTTTCATCCACGAGAATAATATTGAAGTCCTCATCTCTTCTCTTGTTACTTCTGCATGACTGAAGGTCACTGTCCTAATGGTTTCTCCAAACAAAGGGGATTTCCCAAAGATAAATTCCAGTCTCTGTTCCTAGAAAATGAGAACAAGCAAACAAACAAAAAACACCACCACAACAAAAACTGCTGGTAACCCTCCCAATTAACACTCCCCAATTCAAGCAATGAACACCTCATTGAGGAAACTGGATGTCAGTCTGATGGCGATGAGGAGCCAGTGCCCAGTTTTCAGTGAAGTGCGACTTGGTCCAGCTCACGTTTGTGAAGATCACTACGGCAGAATGTGGAGGACAGAGGGGAGGGCTGTTGAGAAAGAGGTCCAAGCACAAGGCTGTTGCAATGACCAGATAGGAAATAAGAACAAACCCAAGGCAATGGCTGTTGCAGTCGTGCCAAAAGACCTTCAATGGCCATCACACCTCCACAATACTACATTCAATAATTATCTGCTTTTTAGTTTACTCTCATGACGTTTGAGTTGTGTCGAGTCAGGAAGGGATGTTCGTTGATGGGCTTAAACTCTTGGCTTCCAGATCTCAAATAGAAAAGGATGAGCAAACATCGTCTATTAATTTATCTTGTGTTTCGTGCTCCTGAATTGCCTTGACTTTCCACAGTGATGATTGCCTTAGAACAACACAATTCACCATTTAAAATTGAAAACTATTACGTCATGGCGCCTTCCTTTGTCTGAAAACACCCAGGACCTGGGCCTGAGGTTCTGCCCAGGACGTTTTTGAAGGCCAAAATACCTCCATCAAAAAGAACTGCTGGGGGCTTCCCTGGTGGCGCAGTGGTTGAGAGTCCGCCTGCCGATGCAGGGGACGCGGGTTCGTGCCCTGGTCCGGGAAGATCCCACGTGCCGCGGAGCGGCTGGGCCCGTGAGCCATAGCCGCTGAGCCTGCACGTCCGGAGCCTGAGCTCCGCAGCCTGTGCTCCGCAGCGGGAGAGGCCACAACAGTGAGAGGCCCACGTAACGCAAAAAAAAAAAAAAAAAAAAAGAACTGCTGTTGCTGGGTCCGCGGACACCCATCTTTTTCTTCTGGGGGCACTAGCCATCTGCCTACAGCTGTCTTATATTGCAAAAAGAATCCAATTGCCAAGTCTTTCTTTTATCCTTCTTTCCCTAAAACAAGTACAAAATCAAAGAATTATCTTTTTCGGTAATTTGCTGCATTAGCAGCATTTCTTTTGGGGGCTGTTTAAATGATTTTTAATGAATAACTTCATTAGCTATCATCTTATTCCTATGGAACAAATTATGGAAGAGGTGCAGTGGCTTCTCACCCAGAGTCACGGGCCAATCAGCCTCCAACCTGACCTTCTACGAACCAACAGCCCAGCAGTGAGAAATAAGTGAAAATTTTCATCATAAATGCCTGAAAAACACTATACTTTTATGCTCAGACACTTTTAGCAAATACTATTCTCATTGATGTTTCATAAAGCATGAAACTCCATATACAATATTTCTCTAGTTTCAGGAAATTTTGTAGCTCAGTTATTTATAAAGCAATGTTTTCTACAGCAAGCCTACCCCTCTTTCCCTTGTTTTTCCCAAGACTATATCTCCAAGCTCTTCTTTTTATTTCTTATGATAAAAGAAGGTAGTAATTCTTGTGACTAATGTTCCAAGATATAAACTCTCAAATAAACAAACACAAACGGTGCAGCACTGCACGATAGAAAACATTTTTCAGGAACAAAATAGTAATCTTATCTGGCACATCCTCGTTTATTTGGGGCCATCGGTTTTGCTTTATTCATACGTTAGCTTTTCTTTATGAGTCTCTTCTCTCTTTTTTTAAATAGACACATGGTAGTTTAAATAAATAAACCAGGTCTCCACAACCATAATTTCAAGCATTGTCTGTCTCTTTAGAAGAAGTACACTAAGATTGATCTAGTTCTTTCTATTCTTAGCTTCCTTTCTTTTACAGTTCCCAGCCGTCACCATCCTCCAACACAACCAAGAATCAAATAAAGCAGAAATAAGTACGTGTTCCAAGGACATTTACCAGGGAAGGGTTTGTTCTCAGAAGGACAAAGTAGACCACAGATCCAGCGTCCCCAGGGCCGACTAGAGAGGAGGGCGCAAGCACACTCACTCACGTGTTCTCACCCAACACAAAACAATAGGAAGCAAGGCCAAACGTCTCCCCTCCCCTGGGAAAGGGACCATGTGTTATTTTTAAGAAAAACTGAAGCTTGTGGCTTTTTGTCCTTTGAGCTTTTCCCTAAGACTGGCCTTTCCATCCTACTTGTAAATAGGAGGTTCACCTTGCCCTGCACTCCTGGCTCCAGACAAGTCACAGAACAGGATTTAAACTAGAAAAGCCCTCAGGGCACTTAGATAGCAAAGCGCAGATTATTTGACTCCCCAGCCATCACCTTGGGGGCCTGTGCTGTGTGCCAGGTGCTGTGCTCGGGGCTAGTGTGTGCTGGACCCTCACCACAGTCTCCTGAGGAAGGTGTGACCCACACAGTTTACAGGAGACAAAAGGCCCCGCCGGGGTTAAGTCATCTGCCAGAGAGAACGTGGCCTTCGGAAGCCAGGCCTGGATGCAGGTCGTGACCCCGTCACAGACATTTGATGAGAGGCGGGCGTGAGTCAGGCCCCTCCTGGACCCCGGGCATAGGAAGGAGATAGCAGACGATCAAGTGTGTGTGTGCCTGTGTAGACGGGTGGGTGTCAACGGAGAGTGAGGACATCACAAAGGAAGTAAAGAGACGGAGAGGACAGGGTGACAGGGGAAGGGCTGCGGCTCCGAGGAGGGGCCACCACCCCCCAGAGCAGACAGCCTGCCCAGGACCTGCTCCTCGACGGTCCTGGGACCAAACCGCCTGGCCTGTCGCCCAGACCGCAGCCCTACAGCTGTGGGCGCATCACTGCCGCCCCTCCTCCCGCACTGTGACAGGGTGAGCCTGCGTCCCCTCTGCTGAGGGCGGCTCCCTGCGTCCTCCCCGTACGGTGACAAGGACAAGCACGGGCGGCCCCAGCACCAGGCGCCCATTCCTCCGCGAACGCGACATACCCACACACCCTGCACCTTGATGGTTGTGCCGTGGAGCGAGATTAATCCAGATTCCCAGCCCAGCCGCTTCTCCAGGATGCAGGGCCACCCGCAGCCGCTCTTCTGCTCCAGAGGCTTCCGGGAGCCCGCCAGCAGCGGAGCAGGTGAAGTCCCCACGTCTGAGCTTCATCCTGCGACTTGGCACAGGGACTGTCCATCAGGAGGGCGTCACACCACTTTGTTTATTCCTAAATATTACGTAACTTGAAAGGAGGGCGTGATTTGTGTTCACCCGGAGAAAATAGGCTTTAAAAGGCTGGAAACGGTGGAATAGAGGTCGTCAGCAAGACCCGCGGGTGTGCTGGGTAAAGTGAAGTAGTGACTCTAAGAGGGGGTCCCAGACGATGAGACGGGGTGTCATCACGCCTGTCTGCAGAGGACGCAAGGGCAGCAGTGTCCACACCTGGCGGCCCTCCCACCTCTCCCCCCGCCGTGGGATCACAGGGCAGCCTGGCTCCCGCAGCCGCATCCCTGGCACCATGGTTACGTCTCTGTTCCGCAGCTACTGCCCGAGCCAGGACCTCTGGATGCTCCCATGAGGGTACATTCAGCCTCTTCTCTTTACTAAGAACTAATTCTAAGGGCAACACAGTCTAGAGCCCTGGCCTTTATAGTTGTCCTTCAGACTGCACAGCGCAGTGCAGGCCTCAGGGGTACGGGCCCGTTCATCTCCTCACCTACGCGCCTGTGTGTGTGACGCGTCACCTAACGCACATACGTAACCTACCAGGTACATGCGTGTGTTAGGTACATGCAAATATCTACATCAGTGTATCTTATATTCAGCAGCTACTCATATTTCCATCAGCATAAGACTTTTTTTCATCACAGCTAAAATTCCGTCATCTTTTTTTTTTTTTTTTCAGTACGCGGGCCTCTCACCGTTGTGGCCTCTCCCGTTGCGGAGCACAGGCTCCGGACGCGCAGGCCCGGCGGCCATGGCTCACGGGCCCAGCCGCTCCGCGGCACGTGGGATCTTCCCGGACCGGGGCGCGAACCCGGCTCCCCTGCATCGGCAGGCGGACTCTCAACCACTGCGCCACCGGGGAAGCCCAGGGAGCGGTCTTACAGTCGGGGGCCCGTGGTCTGGGGTATCCGATAAGGATCAAGGCGGGAACAGGCTTGCGTTCTTCTGATTGGCTGGTGGTGAGGTAAGTGGGAGTCGGCATCATCAACGTTCAGGTCCAACTGGTCTGGGGTCTACGTGCTTGTGGGCAGCACACCGTCATTAATAGTTAACTTCTCCCACCTGGAGGGGGTTTCGACCTCTGCAAAATAGCTCAAAGATATCGTTGTATGTGTTATTGATGGAGGACCTTGCCCCCAGGCTGCTCTTGACTGTTTCTCCCTGGTCTCGCATCCCCTCCCTTCCCTAATTGACAACTGCCTGGATCTGCCCGTTGGAACTCAGGGAAGGTCATGCAGGCCGAATGAAGGCTGTTTCCTGTAATCAAAGAAATGGGGGACACGGAAAGGCTTTGTGCCTTTAAACAGGGACGTTTAAACGGGGACGTTTTTACCCTTCAGCTGTTGGGTGTGAAACAGATACACACACTCCACCCTCTCCCAGGACAGGTGAAGGCATTTCACCGGCCCAGGTCCCGGCGGCTTTGGCTGAGTCTCGCAGCCCTTCTGCATGCCTCCTCCTCCTCCTCTTCTTCCTGGCAGGGAATTCCTAGCCGGGATTGTTCTCCGTATGCACGCCTACATATACGTATTGAGGGACCCACCATGTCCCCGTGCTTCCTGTCCTGTGTCCGTCAAGGACATTTACCAAAGATGTGGTCCCAGACTCGGAATTGCTTGCCTTCTTGGTGGAAAACAAAAGCGAAAAAGAAACAAACGCAGCGTCTGCTATAGTGACACAAAGGTGTCCAAAAGTGGGTTGGAAGACTTTGTGGAAGGTAGAGACCCAGGCTGACCGGGGACGGCAGATGTGTCAGAGTGCAGGTGTGGCTTGGAGACCATCCCCAAGGAGGCGAGCAAGCACTTGGGGGGTCAGGGAACAGGAGTCTGAGGGCATCAGAGGTCACAGCGTCCGCAGCCGTGGGTGCATCTGTCGAGTTGTTAATGCCTGAATATTATTTTCCACGCCCCTCGATCAAGAGCCGGCGGATGGTAGAACATAATGCAGAATAACTCATAGCCTCTCAGGGAGGAGCTGGAACAATGTAACAGAGGGAGAGATCTCAAGCCAGTCCTATCATCCTCCCAAAGGAAGAACCCAGGAACTCCTCAGAGTGAGAGACGGACGGCACCAGAAGGGTATTTTGACTGGCTTCTCCCCGTCTAGTCTGTGCCGGTGTGAGTCACTCATGCACCAGAGGACATTCTTGAGATGCTGGTCTGTGTTCCTCTCCCCGCTGGACCGACCTTCCCTGGAGAGCATGTTTGCTCTGAGCCTGCTCCTGCTCTCTGCTTTTCCGTACCTACTATTCTTGAAACGTTGCCATGAATACAGATAAACCCTGAATCCCAGGACTAAAACTGAGCATCACTGCAAGAGCCTGACTGTCCCGGGAGGGTTCGCAGCCAGGACGCGCGGGCTGAGCCCAAGGACTCTTTGCGACCTTGCCCCAAACCTACATCTTCTCACCCCACAACGACCTACTGTGCTTCTCTGGGCTCCGTGACGCACGGCCCCTGCACACGGATAGATGGAATTCGTTCATTTGTAAGGGATATTTGGGGGCGGGGGATGGATCTGGAAGCCCCAGACCATAAAGAACCTCTAAAGTGGTTCATTTATCTGGCGGAGAGAGCAGGTGCCCCTCAGATATTTTATTCTAGGTTTGGCTGATGGCCGCACCACCCTGACTTTAGCCCCTTTGCTCTGCTGGTAAATGATGCTGGATCAGCCTGGCTGGTGGCCTCCCTCGCTGGCTTGGCCGAGAGCGAAGGAATTATGCTTGACAGGTAATTAAGAAAACTGACAGGAAATAGCATCTGGCCCCTTTGAAGGTGAACTGCCATTTGTAAGAGATAATCTAAATCTAATTTCCCGAAACCCCAGATGGCAAAGCTCTGGGCAGCATTGCCTCCGTAAGAGGCTTGTATTAAATTAATCTTTCTTTACCTCTTAGCGTTCCTTACATTTTAACTTCAACGTGCAAGGGAGGGATGAAAACTTTGCATGGCCTGAACATGAGATTCCCAGGCCACTGCTGAACGTAAGAGGGGAAACGCTGATAGGGGATCAGAGCTCCGGGCTGGAGTGGAACCCAGACTGAGTGTGGACCCGTGGTGCTGAGGAGGGAAGGGGTTGTTTTATGCATCCAGTGCTGTCGGGCAGAGACAAGGTACCTCATTCTCCTGCGTGTGGAGAGACACCCTTCTGCAAGGTTTGGGCTCTGTATGAGTACGGGGACCATCGGGCTCAGATCTGCTGGAAAAGCATCGGCTTCAGAGCTCCCCCTGGGTCCAGGCTACGGCAGGGGACGGACACTCACTGGTAACCAGCCTCCCCCTCTCCCAGGCGCAACCCAGATCTCCCTTCTGTGACCACCTGCTCTCCATCCCTAGCAATGGCTTTTTGCCTCAAGCAGTGGCCAGGAGAGACTCATGGCTGAGGCTCTTGGGCACCAAGGACAGAGGTCCGTTGTGCTCTGCCTTCCTAGGTCCAGGTCTGCAAAGCCAGGAGAGGAGAATTATCTCTCCCGTTCTTCCCAAGACCTTTGGGTGCTATTTCCTAGCAAATAAGGAAGGACAAAAAAATTAACCCCTCATCCTTTCTTCTGTCCGTTCCAGGAATTTCATGCTAAGCCCAATAAATCAACATTGTGCGCCTAACCTAGGAAAAATTGCCTGTTGTAGCCGGGAGGACGGTTGCACGTTACAAAGGGCGTGCGTTACGAAATCAAGTTTTTCTTCCTTGTGACAGCCATGGGGGAGGGCCAGCTGTCATCAGGGTCGTGGAGGTGGCCTTCCAGGTTGCCACGTGAGCCTCAGTCTTTGGGAGCAGCCAGTAGGGCCGTGGGTCTCCGTTGTAATGCTTCTGGCGCTGGGGTCATCCCCTGTTGTTCCCTTAAGAAGATAAAGGAGTCGGGGTGCTGTGCTCGGGCCAGGCCCATGGCACAGCCGGGCTCAGGTGCCTCCAGGGACTACCCGCCCAATTCCTAGGTCCTCACAGATAAGCAAGCAGGTCTGCAGGGACCAGATGCACGTCCTGTCTATCCCCACCTCCCGCCTCATGGAAGGTCTGCACCAACTTCCCTGCACTTCCCACGGCCGTGCCCAGGCGCTCCTTATAAACAGGGAGCATGTGGGGTCTCCTTACCCCAGAATGCGACGGCACGTCACCTGTGGTTGCACCATCCCAGCAGCCTTTCTTTGCGTAGAGGAGCTCCTTGGGTTTTTTTGAAGTATGGTTGATTTTACAATGTTGTGTTAATTTCTGCTGTACAGCAAAGTGATTCAGTTATGCACCTGTTTTTTTTAACATCTTTATTGGAGTATAATTGCTTTACAATGTTGTGTTAGTTTCTGCTGTATAACAAAGTGAATCAGCTATACAGATACATATATCCCCATATCCCCTCCCTTTTGCGTCTCATACATATATATACATTTTTTATATTCTTTTCCATTATGGTTTGTCACAAGATATTGAGTAGAGTTCCCGGTGCTCTACAGTAGGACCTTGTTGTTTATCCACCCTGTATATAGTAGTTTGCATCTGCTAACCCCAAACTCCCGGTCCATCCCTCCCCAATCCCCCAACCCCCTCCCCCTTGGCAACCGCCAGTCTGTCCTCTATGGAGGAGCCCCTAGTTTTAGAGCCTCCGTTAGAACTCAGAGCCCCAGAAATGGTGGCGTCTTAAATTTTTATCAGCTATTACGTTCCATGTCAGTTACTACATCAGCAGGGAAAGGAAATCAGCAGAGAGTAAGGGACTAGACAATGGGGAAGGTGTTGAGAGAGAAGAAAGGGACTTGGGAGAGAGGGAGTCTCCTGGAAGAAGGCAGAGGCCCTGACGCAGGGCATGAGACACTTGTCTCACGGAATCCTTGTGAAGAAAGAACGGGACATTTAAGCAGTTTGAATTGCACAATGCTGTATTTGTATTGCTTTAATGATGTCTAATTCTGAGACTGGCCCTTGCTGTGACTCTGAGAATTATCTTACCTGTCCTGGGTTGTCAGCCTTTAACTCTTTGGAGGAAAGATGCTGTGTAAATCGAAGGATTTGTGGTTTATACAGTCAAATATATCATTATAGTACACATTTTTTAAAAATAAATTTATTTATTTATTTTTGGCTGCGTTGGGTCTTCATCACCGGGTCTTCGTTGCAGCGTGCGGGCTTTCTCTAGTTGTGGCCAGCGGGAGCTACTCTTTGTTGCAGTGCACGGACTTCTCATTGCGGTGGCTTCTCTTTTGGTGCACGGGCTCTAGGCGCACGGGCTTCAGTAGCTGTGGCACGTGGGCTTCAGTAGTTGTGGCTCGTGGGCTCTAGAGCCCGGGCTCAGTAGTTGTGGCACACGGGCTTAGGTGCTCCACGGCATGTGGGATCTTCCTGGACCAGGGCTCGAACCTGCGTGCCCTGCATTGGCAGGCGGATTCCCAACCACTGCGCCACCAGGGAAGTCCCAGTACACGATCTTTTGGACTAAATTTTAATCTAACTTATTAACAAGGGATATGTGATATAAAACATTTTACTTTTTCTCATCTAAATATTATCTTTTTCTAATTGTATGGCTGCAAAAGTGGCAGATTGTCATATTTAGGGTATTTTCACCAACGATTAGTAAGGTGTCTGGACCACCCCACTCCAGTGGATGGTGACTTTCTTCCTGCACAGTCATGCATCTGCATGGCGCTGGTGGGTCCCTGGCTTCTGATCGTAGGCAAGGGCCCTCAGCCTGATTTCTGTACCCGGAGGCTGGCTTCTGCAAACCCCCTTTCCGCACCTCACGCTGGGTCTGCTTGTGTGATTCTGATTTTCCCATCGGTGATTTTCCCATGAGCCAGCAGTGACTCCAGACACCACAAACGTTTCCCCTTCCCTGGCATTTCTCCCCAAGTCTCTCCTTTATGAAACTCTTTATCCGTATTGCTTTTATAACTAAGAGAGCAGGAGCTTCTGATTCGGACAAAACTAGGTTTGAATCCCAGCAGATTCACAGGTTACATCTATGACTTCAGGCGAATCGCTTGAGTCCTCTGAGCCTCTGTGTTTTCATCTGTACACGGGGTCCCTGAGATGAGATAAGAAAAGGAACAAGCTCGGCCCTGAGTAACGTGTCTGATCAACGGAAGACACCCCATCCCCTTCCATCCTCCCGTTCCCTCTGCTGCAGCCAAGAACATTGCTGGTTGCCCCCGTGTTCAGGGCTCCCACCTGCCTCCTCAAGTCCATTGCAAGCAGGTGGAGGGAAAAGAAATACGTCCTGTGTTTCTTCAGGACTCCACGTGGTGTCTTACGTGTGGTGAAGGACCAACAACTGGCCTTTGTTGTTCTTAATGATGATAAGTCACACCCTGGCCTTTCTGTCCACACTTTTCTAAAACTGGTCTCTTCCTCCCCATCTGTTCTCCAGAAACACCACACAGAGTGAGAGCTGGACCAGTGAGAGGCATGGCACAGAACAGAGTTCAACTCAGGTCTGAGAAAGGAAGCTGCTTTAACGAAGGACCACTTTTAGGGGTGTGGGCAGCGAAGGGCGTCTTGGGGGATGGGTCACAGCAGGAAGCCGCCCCCTGCCACCCTGCCACCCCTGCCCGGGGCTGAGAGGATGGGGCAAGTGGGGAGCGGGAGCCGTGATCGTGGGGGGAGTGTGGCCGCCGCCGCAGACTGGGGGCTACGCACAGCAGTGAGGGTTCTGGGGGCTACAGCCCCCCGCACCTCTCTCCTCCCTACTTTGATCTTTTGTCGGCGTCTCCCGTGGGCTGAATCTGTTCAGAGGCCGAGACAGAGGCGGCCGGTGATGGTGCCGGGGACCCACCCCCAGGGTCTGAAACAACCCTAGGATGGAACAGACAGAGAGTAGCCAGTACACGGCCACCCTCCAGTTGTGAGTCCCAGGGTCTCGAAGTTGTCATTTTGCCTCATGTCACAAAACAGAAGGTAGGATTTCAGAAGCCGGTCAGGTTGACATGCAGCATTGGGACAAGCCAGCAGCAGGTACCTCTTGGCAGGCTGCACCTGCTGTGAAATTCCACCGAAAACCATCACCAAGTCTGAGCAAGCCCCACCCGAGGGCCGGCCACAAAGTATTCTTCAAGGTGGTTAAGGTCGTGAGGGACAGAGGGCCAGCGGAATGGCTCCAGATGAAAGGAGGCTGAGACACAGGGAATCCCAATGCCGAGCCACCCTGCACGGACCCGGGTCAGAACTTCTGTTCCTTTCACCCGGAAGGACCTTAGTCAGACTCTTGACAAAATCTGAGCAAGATCTGTAGATGAGGTACGTGTCGCGGTTAATTTTCCTGGTGTTGATAATTGTTCTGATTATGTAAGAAAGAGTCCTTTTCTTGTTTGAAGGAAATATGATGCTACAGCATTTCATGGTAAAAAGCATCTCTTCCACATACTCGCAAATGGTTCAGAAACAAAGTGTGTGTGTGTGTGTGTGTGTACGTGTGTGTGTGTACGTGAGTGTGTGTACGTGTGTGTGCTTGTAGAGAGAGGGAGGGAATGAGTGAGCAAGAAAATAGGGGAAAGTGTAAAAAAAATTGGAAGGTTTTGTTAAAGGGTGTTCAGAAGTTCGGTTCTGTCAACTTTTCTGTAAGTGCAGTTACATTTTAAGAGAGAGAAGAGCCAGCCAGTGACCGAGGACGAGGACCGTGCAGACGAGAACTGCTCATTTGCGTGGTGGGGACGGAGCCCCCCGGGTTTCACCAGGGCCTCCTTGGGTGCAGGCACCCCTGGTTCTTCCTGGATACCCAGCGACTTCTCCTCTCGTGAGAGAACTCCTGTAGGGATTTCTAGTCCATTCGTTAGAATTTGTTCTGTTTTTATTTTTAATGATCTGGTCTCACTGTTTCAACAGTGAGAAAGTTGGAAGCTGCCTCTAATTCTTTTTGGAAGTGTAAATTACCACTTCAAAATAGGAGGAAGCCAAGTACATCGGAAAGCCACGCCGTGTCTGTGTTAGAGAGCTTGGCATGGAATCACAGAATTTTCTGCCACCGATGTGAGGAAGTGAGTGATGAGCATAATACTTACGCCAGCCTTGAAATTGGATTATTTTTCTCCTCCACAGTAGAACTGCTAATATAACATTGGCTTTCTGGGGGAATGGCAGCAGTTTGCTTATTTCCCCACTGCCCCATCCCATCCCCCGAGCAGTTGTTTGAAAAGACTATGATTACATATACGGTACGCACATACTTCTTGGATGTCTTAGAGAAAAACGATAACTTCAGTGGTTTCAGTGTGGGAAATGCACAAATACACCATTACAACTTCAAGGAAAGTTAGAAAAGGATTCCAGCTTTTTAAAAATTCTGTCAGTAATTAGGGTGATTGGTTTGTTTTGGTGGTCATTATTTTGTTTGGGGAGTTTGGGCTGTTGGGGAAATGTCCATATTTTTCAGCCTGCTGTCTACTTTAGCCCAGCTAATGTTACTGCAGTACTCAAGAAAAATGAACAAATTCTATGATGTCACAACATAGGATTAAAAAAGGACATGGTAGTACCAAGTATCAACATGATTGATTTTAAGATTTAGACCACCGGGCAAGTACTATTAGCTGAAATGTCTTTTTTTTTTTTTTTTTTTTTTTTTTTACAATGCCAGAATTTCAGTGTGTCTTTTTTGTTTGTTTGTTTGTTTTGGGCTGCGTTGGGTCTTCGTTGCTGCGTTTGGGCTTTTCCTCTAGTTGCGGCGAGCGGGGGCTACTCTTCGTTGCAGTGCACCGGCTTCTCATTGCGGTGGCTTCTCTTGTTGCGGAGCATGGGCTCTACGTGCGTGGGCTTCAGTAGTTGTGGCACGCGGGTCCAGTAGTTGTGGCTCGCGGGCTCTAGAGCGCAGGCTTAGTAGTTGTGGCGCACGGGCTTAGTTGCTCTCCGCGGCATGTGGGATCTTTCCGGACCATGGCTCGAACCCATGTCCCCTGCATTGACGGGAGGATTCTTAACCACTGAGCCACCAGGGAAGCCCTTCAATGTGTCATTAATTCATTAAGTGTATCTTAAGTATGTGCTTTGTGTCTAGCGTGATGGGGAAACACAGTCAAATAAGACGAGACTCTGACTTAACATTGCCTCATAGTCCATAACTTCCTTTGCCAACAAAATTGATGGGCAATGTAAATACAAGACTATATGTCGGCAGGTGTAAGTTTCTATAAAACTAGAACTTAATCCGAGAACTATACTTAAAAAAGTGTTTCAGGACACTCACTGGGCAGGTGGCTGGGGTAGGGCTGGGGAGTGCATTCAAAGCCCAAAGAGCTAAAATCTCTGAATCAACAACGTTCATCCCGCATACAGTTCCTTCTTATGACAACTTATTTTTGCAAAGAAATATCGTTTTGTTAAGCTGCAGTTGAGTGCCAAAAACTCTTTTTTTTTTTTTTTTTTGGTACGCGGGCCTCTCACTGTTGCGGCCTCTCGCGTTGCGGAGCACAGGCTCTGGACGCGCAGGCTCAGTGGCCATGGCTCACGGGCCCAGCCGCTCCGCGGCATATGGGATCTTCCCGGACCCGGGCACGAACCCGTGTCCCCTGCATCGGCAGGCGGAATCACAACCACTGCGCCACCAGGGAAGCCCCACAAACTCATTTTTGACTGTACATCTGGTTTGGTATCACAGACAGAACAGCAGAAGAACAAGAATAAATCCAGTGAATGTTCTATGTGCTAACATAGCTGCCTCATCCCACCTTCGAGTTTACTAAAAATAAAATGCCACAAGACTCTGATTGTAATTTCAAAAGAAGTGTCCCAGGCATGTTTGTGACAACAGCCCAACATCATCAGAATAAGGTCATAGGTTCCCAAGGTGAGCACTTTAATGGTCAGCACTGATTTGGGTGGATGGATAAAACCTGGTGTCACTTTTTAAAATAACAACCTCATTGGGAATGTCAACTGGTACAGCCACTGTGGAGAACAGTATGGAGGTTCCTCAAAAAACTAAAACTAGAACTACTCTATGATCCAGCAGTCCCACTCCTGGGCACATATCTGGAGAAAACACTAATTCAAAAAGATACATGCAGCCCTATGTTCATCGCAGCACTATTTACAGTAGCCAAGACATGGACGCAACCTAATTGTCCATCAACAGATGAATGGATAAAGAAGCTGTGGTCCATATATACAATGGAATACCACTCAGCCATTAAAAAGAATAAAATAATGCCATTTGCAGCAACACGGGTGGACTTGGCGATTATCCTGATAATCTCTTACTTCACCTAAATGCAGCACAGAAAGAGAAAGACAAATACCATATGACGTCACTTATTTGTGGAATCTAAAATATGATACAAATGAACTTATGTACAAAACAGAAACAGATTCACAGACATAGAGAACAGACCTGTGGTTGCCAAGGTGGGGGGCGTGGAGGAGGGATGGATTGGGAGTTTGGGGTTTGCAGATGCAAACTATTATATGTAGGATGGATAAACAACAAGGTCCTACTGTATAGCACAGGGAACTATAGTTAATATCCTGTGATAAACCATAATGGAAAAGAATATAAAAAAGAATGTATGTGTATATGTGTGTGTGTGTGTGTGTGTGTGTGTGTGTGTGTGTGTGTGTATAATGGAATCACTTCGCTATATAGCAGAAATTAACACAACACTGTAAATCAGCTATACTTCGATAAAAAATGTAAAATAACAGCCTCATAACTTTATAATGTCCCTTTGTACATGAATTCGGAGGGCTATAGCAATAGAATGCAATTAACTATTATTATTACTAATACAGTAATTTGATGGATGAAATTAATAAATTCAATTTTATTAATTCATTGAAATACTGTCATAGGAAATAGTTTATAACGTGGTAAAATGCTCGTGATAGAGTGCTATACAGGGGAGAGTCTCCGAGATGGCCCTGATGTTTCCTACCTCCTGCAAGTGTTCATCCTCTCGTAGGGTCATCTCTCACACGGTACCAGCGCTAGCCTTACGGCCAGTAGAATACAGCACAGACGATGGTATGTCACTCCCACGGTTAGGTCCTAAAAGACTGCAGCTTCTGTCTCTGTCTCTCTCTCTCCCTGCCTCCCTCCCTCCCTCCCTCCCTCCCTCCTCTGTCTCTGTCTCTGTCTCTCTCTATCTCCCTCCCTCCCCCCCTCCTCTGTCTCTGTCTCTCTCCCTCCCTCCCTCCCTCCTTCCCTCCCTCCTCTGTCTCTGTCTCTGTCTCTCTGTCTCCCTCCCTCCCTCCCTCCTCTGTCTCTGTCTCTCCTCCCCCACTCCCTCGGGAAGCCAGTTTCCTCACAGTGTGAGCAGCTCTGTGCCTCTGGGGACAGCCTCCCTGGTGAGGAACTGAAGCCTCCTGGCTACAGCTCCGGGAATGAGGTTGAAGCCCCTTCCCCAGCCCCGTCAGGTGGCTGCAACTTGGCCACAACCCCCTAATAACTCTGATCCAGACCCACTCATCCCAGAGTCTTGACCCTCAGACATTGTGTGAGATGGTGAGTGTTTATTGTTTTAAACAGTTGAGTTTCAGGTTAACTTGTTACATACAAAAGACAATTAATACTGCCAAATGAAAACCAAAAATATATGATAGAAAATTTGCCAAAATGTTAATAGCCGTGATCACCGACTGATTAGTTATGAGTAATGTTCATTTTTTATTAGACTTTCTGTATCTTTTCTTGATACAGAAAAGATATATTTTTCTTGATACAGATATATTTATTATATATCACTTTTCTTAAAGCAGAAAAAAAACCCAGAAAGGGAATGGTTTTTAATTTGTGGGTTTTTTTAAAAAATATTTATTTATTTATCTTTGGCTGCATCGGGTCTTAGTTGCGGCACGCCAGATCTTTCGTTGCGGTGCGTGGGCTTCTCTCTAGTTGTGGCAGGCGGGCTCCAGAGCACACGGGCTCTGTAGTTGCCGCACACGCAGGCTTAGTTGCCCCGCCGGCATGTGGGATCTTAGTTCCCCGACCAGGGATCAAACCTGCCGCCCCTGCGTTGGAAGGCGGATTCTTAACCACTGGACTGCCAGGGAAGTCCCTGTGCTTTGTTTTAATACAAAGCACAATTTTAAATAAATTTTCTTTCATTTCACTACCATGTGTGGGCCACAGGATTGCAGGAATGATGTCTAGCACAGATACAGAAAGAGGGATGGCAATGCCAGGCAGTATAATTTGACCAAGAGTTTGACTAAAGTACCAAATGGAGATTAACAACCCAGCTGATTCTGGCCACTAAAGGCGCATGCTACCATACCAGTCAGTACTTTGAAAAAGCCTTTTAATTTTGACAGAATTTCATACTGAGGGAAAAGCTGCAGAAATAATACAAAAATATCTGTATAACATCATCCCTAGATACCAGCATTCTCTAATTATGAACATTTTGTCAGATTTGCTTTATTAGTATTCATAAGTGGATGAGAGATAGAGAAAGATAGATAGGTAGACAGATAGACGATAAGGTAATAGATACTGTGTGCATCTCCTCTTCATAGCACTTATCACTGTTGTAATATTACATTTATTTGTGTAATTATTTGATTAATTTTTGTCTTTCTAACTAGAATATAATTCCCATGATTTTTTTCTTCATTATCTTTTTAAATTGCAGTCTAGTTGATTTACAATGCTGTGCCTATCTCTGCTGTACAGCAAAGTGACTCAGTTATACACATATATACATTCTTTTTTTAATATTCTTTTCCATTATGGTTTATCCCAGGAGATTGGATATAGTTCCCTGTGCTGTACAATAGGACCTTGTAGTTTATTCATTCTATATATAATACTTTGCATCTACCAACCCCAAACTCCCAGTCCATCCCTCTCCCTCCCCCTCCCAATGAGTTTTTTATTTGCCATTTTATGCTGGTGGTTAACACTGGCTCATAGAAATGCTCAACATTTTGTTTTATAAATGAAGAAATGAATGAATGAGAGGGATGACAGATAAGGAGATAGACCTGGCCTCAAATCTTAGTTCTAATAAAAGTTATATGTATTTTATTTGAGCCCATCAGCTGGGTAAGGCAGTAAAATTCAAGATGGAATGCAGAAGTAAAGTCCAAAGGTTGTTTGAGGGCCGTAAGAAACAGGGCAGAGGGCTGGGCCCAGACGCAACAGGAAAGCAAGAGATGCAGCAGCACCCCCCCCTTGGAGCAGGTTACTTAAATTCTACGTATCAGTCAGCATGGGCTGGGTTTTGCTGCACTAACAGACTGCCCCAAATCTCAGTGTCTTAGACAAGAAAGATTTGTTTCCAGTTCCCAGTTCCTGATCAACGCACGATTCTTGGGTCTCAGCTGGGTACTCCACACCACCCTCCTCCCAGGACCCTGGCACCCACGATCAGGAGAATTGCTGGTAATCACTCCAGAAGGAAAGGGAGCTCTGGAGGGGGTTTCACCTCACTGATAAAGTGCTCTGGCTGAACCGTGACATGTGTCATTGTCATTTCTGCTCACAACTCTTTGTCCACTAGTAGTCACATAGGTCCACACCGTCACAAGGGCACCAGGAAATATGATTCTACCACGTGCCCAGAGAACAAGAACCGGGAATATTGGGTGAATAGCACTAATGACTACTAACTTTGATGCAGCTCTGACATTTCCTGCCCACCCAGCAATCTCTGTGACAAATTGCTTTTTTTTTTGTTTTTTTATTTTTTTATTATTATTATTATTTTTTTGCGGTACGCGGCCCTCTCACTGTTGTGGCCCCTCCCGTCGCGGAGCACAGGCTCCGGACGCGCAGGCTCAGCGGCCATGGCTCACGGGCCCAGCCGCTCCGCGGCACGTGGGATCCTCCCGGACCGGGGCACGAACCCGTGTCCCCTGCATCGGCGGGCGGACTCCCAACCACCGCGCCACCAGGGAAGCCCTGACAAATTGGTTTTATAAAGTGGACTGATGACAACTGATGAGAATTTTACAGAAATTCAGCATAAAGTCATTGCCTCTATTTATCCAAAAGCACAAGAGTTTTCCTCTCTTCCTTCAATTTCTTCAGCGACGTCCCGCAGGCTCAGCGGCCATGGCTCACGGGCCCAGCCGCTCCGCGGCACGTGGGATCCTCCCGGACCGGGGCACGAACCCGTGTCCCCTGCATCGGCGGGCGGACTCCCAACCACCGCGCCACCAGGGAAGCCCTGACAAATTGGTTTTATAAAGTGGACTGATGACAACTGATGAGAATTTTACAGAAATTCAGCATAAAGTCATTGCCTCTATTTATCCAAAAGCACAAGAGTTTTCCTCTCTTCCTTCAATTTCTTCAGCGACGTCCCTAGTCATTCCAGAAAGCTTTAAGAACAAAAAACTAGAGCATAACTAATAATTTGTTTGAATCCTTTTTAGTATTTATTTATATTCACCCATACATGTGTTCAACATTTATAGCACTCCTGTTGTGTAGTAACAGAATAAATCATTCTCACTGCAAAACAGGAGTCATAACAGCTTGTCATTTCAACTCTGGTCCTTTAAGCAAGATAAAGGTGCGGTAAAGCAAAAACGCCAATGTGGGAATCCAAGTTTCTAGTCTTAACCACATGTTCCAGATAAAATAGCTGAAGAAAATGGCCTAAATATCAATATTAGATTTCTGCGTGTAATTTGCATTGCCGAAGTCTGATTACGTTGGTCAAACCAAATCATTTGAAACTAAATCTCTAACAAAAACAGATCTGTTTACAATATAATCTTGATATCTATTGGATCATATTTGAAGAAACAACAAAAGCAATATTCAGTACTTTGGCAGTGACTAGGCAGTAATCAGAAATAAGAGTTGGATCATATTTCAGATAATTTAAATGATGTGAAACAGAGGGTAGGAGTGACCAAATACACCAGACATTTTGTGAACTTTACTAAATCAAGTGCATAATTTAAGCTCTCCCGCATGCCAGAGTTCCCTTAACCTCTGGGTGCATTAATTTGCCCTCTTGCAAGTAGGTGAGTGTGTGTGGTGTGTGTGTGGTGTATGTTTGTGTGCTTTGTGCATGCGTGGTGTGTGCGTGGTGTATGTGTTTATGTGCAGTGTGCGTGTGTGGTGTGTGTATGTGTACGTGCTGTGTGTGGTGTGTGTGTGGTATATGTGTGTGTGTGCGGTGTGCGTGTGTGTGGTGTGTAGTGTGTGTGTGTGGTGTGTGTGTGGTGTGTAGTGTATGTGTGTGTGTGTGGTGTGTGTGTGGTATGTGTGAGTGTGGTGTGTATTGTGTGTGTGGTGTGTGAGTGTGGTGTGTAGTGTGTGGTATAGATGGTGTATGTGGGGTGTGTGTGTGTGGAGTATGTGTGTGGTGTGTGTGGTGTGTGGTGTGTGTGTGTGGTTGTGTGTGATGTGTGTGTGTGGTGTGTGAGTGTGGTGTGTGTTTGTGGTGTTTGTGGTGTCTGGTGTGTAGTGTGTGTGGTGTGTGTGGTGTGTAGTGTGTGAGTGTGGTGTGTGGTGTGTGTGTGGTGTGTAGTGTGTTTGTGGTGTGTGTGTTTGGTGTGTGTGTGTGTGGTGTGTTGGAGGCAGTTTTAGGGAGCTGGAAAATTAAACAGAGGAAAGAGAATTGATAATATGGAACATCTTTTGGAAATACTGGAAAGAGGAAAAGCAGCTTTTGCTATTTCATATTTTTCTCCATTCACTCAGCTCCTCCTACATGCCAGGCACTATTAAAACAGTCAAAGACATGCAATGAATAGGGACTTCCCTGGTGGTCCAGTGGGTAAGTCTCTGCACTCCCAATGCACGGGGCTCACGTTCCATCCCTGGTGGGGGAACTAGATCCCACATGCACTCAGCAACTAAGAAGTCCACATGCTGCAACTAAGATCCTGCATGCAGCAACTAAGACCCAGTGCAGCCTAAATAAATTTTAAAAATATTGTTTTTAAAAAGACACAATGGGGCTTCCCTGGTGGCGCAGTGGTTGAGAGTCCGCCTGCCGATGTGGGGGACATGGGTTCGTGTCCCGGTCCGGGAAGATCCCACATGCCGCGGAGCGGGTGGGCCCGTGAGCCATGGCCACTGGGCCTGTGCGTCCAGAGCCTGTGCTCCACAACGGGAGAGGCCACAACAGTCAGAGGCCTGCGTACCGCAAAAAAAAAAAAAAAAAAAAAAAAGACACAATAAATAAAATGGGAAGGGTCTCTGCCCTCATGGAGTTTGTAGGGTGGTGAAAAGGGGAAAGCAATCAGCACCATATAAATAAATATGAGAATATCAGAGGAGGACAAACACTTTGAAGAAAGTACAACAGGATCGTTTCTTCACATGCCTCAAGTTTGCTTTCAAGATGATATCAGCCTTATCTTAAGGCTGGCTCATGGAAGTATGTGTGTTTTGCCGACATCGTTTCAAGATAGTGAGCTTGGATTGTTTTGGGGAGAGCAAGCGAGCTTTTCAGATGTTCTCCCAAACTGTTCTTTGTGTCCCATAGGTCCTAACCAAGCTATGTGTCCATCCATTAAAACTATGTCTTGTGAACATGGAAGTAACCCAAGTGCCCATTAACAGATGATTGGATTAAGAAGATGTGGTATATATACATAGTGGAATATTAGTAAAAAATAGTGAATGAAATTTTGCCATTTTCAGCAACATGGATGGACCTAGAGAATATTATGCTTAGTAAAAGAGGTCAGACAGACAAATACTGTGTGATATCACTTATATGTGGAATCTAAAAAAGAAAAAAAAAAGATTGTATATGCAAAACAAACACGCACAGATATAGAACACAAACTTGTGGTTACCAAAGGGGAAAGGGGAGTGGGGAGAGACAAATTAGGGGTATGGGATTAACAGATACAAACTACTGTGTATAAAATACATAAACAAAGGACATACTGTATGGCACGGGGAATTATAGCCATTATCATAAAGTAACTTAAAATGGAATTATATAATGCAAGAATACTGAATCACTATGCTATACACCTAAAAGTAATATAATATTGTAAATCCACTATACTTCAGTTAAAAAAAAAATGTATTGTGAAGAGAAAATACAACAGGATCAAGAATGTGATCAAGGGACTTCCCTGGTGGCGCAGTGGTTAAGAGTTTGCCTGCCAGTGCAGGGGACACGGATTCGAGTCCTGATCCGGGAAGATCCCACGTGCTGCAGAGCAACTTAGCCCATGTGCCACGACTACTGAGCCTGCGCTCGAGAGCCTGAGAGCCAGAACTACTGAAGCCCGCATGCCTAGAGCCCGTGCTCCACAACAAGAGAAGCCCGCGCACTGCAAGGAAGAGTAGCCCCTACTCACCACAGCTAGAGAAAGCCCACATGCAGCAATGAAGACCCAACACAGCCAATAAATAAATAAAATTTTTTAAAAAACAAAAAAGAAAAAGAATGTGATCAAGATTGCCTAGGGTTAACAGGACTCAAGATGGCAGATTGGGAAGACCCTGAGCTCACCTCCTCCAATGGACACACCACAGTCACGGCCACACATGGAAAATCTCCCTCTGAGAACGACCTGAAGACGGGCAGCACAGCTCTTCTACCACCAAGGATGTAAAGGAAAAACCACACGCAGACGGGTAGGAGGGGCAGAGACGTGATCGAGTCAGGACCCACAGCGAGAGGGGATATCACAACTTGGATTCCTCCTTAAGGAGTGAGAGGTTTGAGCCCCACATGGGCACGCCAGCCCAGGGGACCCGCACTGGGAAAATAAACCCCCATAACGGGCTTAGAAAACCAAATATGGATCAGTTAAAGGCCTATATTAAACATGCAAAGTCAGCTATGTTTATAGGATATGCCTGAAGCAAATGAGACAGACATATTAAAGTAGGGGAATAGATTAAAATATACCAAACCAATGCCAGGAGAAAGCAGAAGTGAGAACATCAATATCAAAGTGGACTTCAAGAAAAAATTAATTAGATCAAAGGATGGTTATTGGTAAGAGTTTACAACCAACCCACAAAGTAACATATCCTAAACACATTTGCACCAAGTGACAATCGCACTGGACGGAAAAGCTGGTGGGATACTAAATGTGACATATCCACCATCATATTTGGAGATTTTAACACACCTCTCTTAGAATTTGAATGAGCATTCAGAAAAGAAACAAACACAAATAAGGAAATAGATGATATGAACAATTTAGCTATCATTTTTTACTTCAAACTATATGTGCAAATTTTCATCAGCAAACATACTTTTTCTCAATTACTTATGTAACATTATAAAAATTAACTTTATATTAAGCCACGAAGATAATCACAAAATTATAAAAGAAAAATAATATCAAACCATAAGGAAATGAAGTAGAAATAAACATAATAATAGGATCATAAGCCACTAGAAAATGTAGATATTAAAATGTATTATAAATCTAGGAGTGTAAAAGTGTTTGGTATTGGCAATGACCCTATAGATTGATAGACCAGAAAGTCGAGACATAGATCAAAATAAAAATGGGAAGAAAAAGTAGTATTTCAAATCAGTTGAGGTAAAAAAAGATTCGTTGAATCATGTTTTACAAATTGTTATAGCCATGTCAGGGAAATAACTGGATTCCTTTCTCATCCTTTACTTCAAAGTAAATTCCAAACAGACCATCAAGTCAAACATCAAAAAATGAAATGATAAAAGAGGAAAAATATGGGGGTTTTAAAAATAATAAGAATGAAGACGTCCTCCTAAGCAAAACATAAAACACAGAAGAGATAAAATAGATTGATAAAATTGATTTAAAATTGTAAATTTCCATAGAACAAAAGCAATAAACAAAGTAAAATTTAAAACTGGGGGAAATATTTGTAACATTTATAATGAGGATTTAATTTCATTAATATGTGAAAAGCTCTAAAAAATCTATGACTATGATGACCAAACTAACCAAAAATGTTAGATTAAGGGCGAAATCAGCTCACAAAAAAATAAATACTATTGCAAAGATGCTCAAAATCACCTACAATTATAAACCAAAAAGAGCAGAGTCTAAAATAGACCAACAGAACAGACAATCCTTAATAATTCTGACCTTCTAAAACACAAATTCATAACATAAAAGTTTTTTTTTAATTTTCCAATTGTCTCTATGATCTCAATACCAAAATCTGACAGATGGCTAAAAAAAAAAACCACAAACAAATAAAGCACATACTATCTCACTTATGAGTATAAATATAAGAATACTAACAAAATCAGAAGTATACTTTTAAAAACGCACTAACACCAATTAGGATTCATTTCAGAAATGAAATAATGGTTTAATGTTAGGAAGTCCACAAAGTTCATGATAAAAGTCACAATCCAAGCATATATACTGAAAAGAGATTTGATATGATTTAATATTCATTACTAATTTTAAAAAAATTCTTAATAATTAAGAGTGAGAGGCGCCCTATCTTGGTCAGTGGAGCAAATGTCATAACGAATAGTGAGACACAAAAATGATTTTCTTCCAAAGCAGGAACAAAACAAGGAGGTTCTTTGTCACCCTCTGCCAGATAATTCTGTTATCTGGAGTCTTTGTAAGTTTGTTTCTGCTGTTGATTATTTCTGTCGGTTCTTGTTCATGGAGTGTTATCACTTGGGGGTCTTTTCCTGATTGTGTGCTGGCTATTTTACTTGAAAAACTATTTGTAGAAATTGAGACCAAAATGATGTGATCTTCTTCCAAAGAGAATTTTTAAAGAATTGCTTTTGCCAAGCAGCTGGGGTGCCAGCAGTCTGGGTCACCTCAACCCATGTAAGGGCTTAGAATTTTGCTGGCCACCAAGATGGCTGGAATCTGGGTCAAAATCCACGCAAGGCCAGGATTCTGCCAGATTTTCTTTACAGGCCAGTGTTTGGAAGAGCCAGGCAGGCCCCAGTGAAGGCCGGTTTGCTAGGCCCACACCCTTGGCAGGACCTAGATTACAACCTCTGCCCCAGTGGGGCTGGGAACACAGCTCAGCTCTGTCTCTTCCTGATCCCCAAACACTCCCAGAGCAAAAGTGGACCCGAACACCTGGCTCAGGCTCTGGGTTCTTTTCCTCTAAGGCCTTGCCATCTTCTAAGCAGTTTGAAGATTTTAGGAAAAATGTTCTTACATTTTGCACAGATTGGGGGGGTGTGGAGGGGTGGTGTCCAGAAAGAGGATCAGTCTAAAACGTCTAGAAGCAGAAGTCGTTTTGGGGGGGGAGGGGGGTGGGTATTACTCTATGGTCAGAGCTTTTTCTGAACTAAAGTAATCAATGTATCTAATAGTGTTGCCCCTTGGGTCATTCTATTAGGAATAGTGGTCAGTAGTCTTTTTTTTCCAGTTTTATTGAGATATAACTGAGCTACACCCCTGTGTAAGTTTAAGACGTACAGCATAATAACTTAGATATTGTGAAATGATGACCACAGTAAGTTTAGCTAACACCCGTCATCTCATATAGATACCAAAAAAAAAAAGTGTTTTCCTTTGTGATAAGAACTCTTAGGATCTACTCTCTTAACGATTAAATGTACCTCCACGGCAGTGTTAACTAGAGTCATCGTGCTGTACGTTACATCCCCAGGACATATTTATCTTATGATGGGAAGTCTGTACCTTTTGACCACCTTCCTCCAATCCACCCCCCACCCCCGACACCAGCCTGCCAACACACACACCTTCCACCTCTGGTAACCACAAATCTGATGCCCTTTATATGAGTTTGGGTTTGTTGTTTGTTTTTTAGATTCCACACATAAGTGAGTTCATAGAGTATTTGACTTTCTCTGGCTTCTTCACTTAGCATCATGCCCTCAAGGTCCATAGAAGCAGAAGTCTTACGTCCTTTAAGAATTTTCTGGAAGTTCTGACCAATAAAATAAGACAACAAAAGACTGTAGAAAATGAAAATATTATTCGTGTTTGAAAAACAAAACAAAAAAATCTATTAAGCATAACAAAAGCACAGAGGTCCAAGATACAAGAAAAATATTTTTTAGGGACTTCCCTGGTGGTGCAGTGGTTAAGAATCCACCTGCCAATGCAAGGGACATGGGTTCGATCCCTGGTCTGGGAAGATCTCACATGCTGCAGAGCAACTAAGCCCATGCGCCACAACTACTGGGCCTGTGCTCTAGAGCCCACATGCCACAACTACTGAAGCCCACTCACCAAGAGCCCATGCTCCTCAACAAGAGAAGCCACCACAATGAGAAGCCCGCACACCACAACGAAGAGTAGCCCCTGCTCGCCACAACTGGAGAAAAGCCTGTGCGTAGCAATGAAGACCCAACACAGCCATAAATAAATAAATAAATAAATAAATTTTTTTTTTAAAAAGAAAAATATTTTTTAAATCACTCATTTTTCTATTGAAAATCAGTGAACAGAAAATAAGATGAAAACTCTGGAACAAAAAAATCACTGATATAAATGCTATGGTGTTTTTTGTGTCAGCTTGGCTAAATTAATATCCCCAGTATTGAAGCAAATACTAATCTAGGTGTTACTTTGAAGGCATTTTGTAAACATAACTAAAATCCATATTCAGTTGACTTTTAAATAAGGGAGTTATTTTAGATAATCTGGGTGGGCCTCATTCACTCTGTTTTTTTTTTTTTTTTTTTGCGGTATGCGGGCCTTCCCCTGTTGTGGCCTCTCCCGTTGCGGAGCACAGGCTCCGGACGCGCAGGCTCAGCGGCCATGGCTCACGGGCCCAGCCGCTCCGCGGCATGTGGGATTTTCCCGGACCGGGGCACGAACCCGTGTCCCCTGCATCGGCAGGCGGACTCTCAACCACTGCGCCACCAGGGAAGATTCACTCTGTTTAAGGCCTTAAAAGCAGCACTGAGGTTTCCCAGAAGGAGGAGGAGAAATTCCAGCTGCGTCCCAGCTGTGGACAGCCGTTTCACGCGCAAGGTCTTCTGCCTACCCTTCTCGATGGCCTTACAGATTTGGACTGGCCTCCACAATCCTGTTAACCAATTTTTTACAACAAATCTTTTAACATATACCTCCTACTGGGGTCTTTCTGAAGAAAAATGTCAAATGTGGCTGAAGGACATACAAGTAGATAAGAGACTTCTGTGCTGAAAATTCAAAATACTCCAAGAAATGAATGCAATTAACAGTAAAATTCTAGCAAGTCTTTTTTTGTGTTTGTGTGTGAATTCGACAAGTTTCTGCTAAATAAAAAAGAAGAAGCAGGGTGATGGGGGAGAAATTAACCTATCAAATAGTAAAGCATGCCATAAAGCTACAATAAGTTTAAAAGTGTGAAGCTACCGGAATAAGGAGCAAGCAGGCCAAAGAAACAGAATAAGGAGCTCAGAAACAGACACATGTGTAAATGGGAATTTAGCACATGAAAAGAGTGATATTTAAATCAGTATAGGGAAGAAGGATACACCAGTTACCTTTTATTGAGAAACACACCATCCAAAAATGCAGTAGATTAAAAGAAGAACCATTTATTTACTTCATGGTTTGGTGGTTTGGCAGTTTGGGCTGGAGTGAGCTGGGTAATTCTTGGGTCTCAGTGCTCCGGGGTGTGTGGTCAGCTGGTGGCTTGGCTGGAGCTGAAGGCTTTAATCGTCTCACTCAGACAACTCAGGAGTCACTGGGAGGAACAGGGGGACTGGGCCACACATCTCACTATCCAACAAGCTCCCTGGGCCTGTTGATGCGGCGCAGAGTTCCAAGAGCAGCAGGGGGTGAGCCTCAATTCCCAGGCACTTTCCAACTCTCTGCTCGCATCATGTTTGCTACCATCCCATCGGACAAAGCAATTCAGATGCCCAAGCAGAGTCAGCAGAGGAGGACACTTGGAAAGAGCTTGGATGCAGGGAGCAGGGGGCTCGTTGGGGCCATTACTGCAATCGATCCACCATGATGAATTATTCAGTAAACAAAGCTGGGGAAACTAAACCATCTGGAGGGAAAGTAGGCTAGATTTTCCTATATGACATCAAGATAAATTCCAGATATGTTAAAAATTAAATGTAAAAATTGCCATAATTTAATAACAATGTTAACAAATGACAATGTGGAGAAAATATTTGCAACATCTATGGCAATGATTTAAGATCCATAATATACAAAGAGATCTTAGAAATAAATAAGAAAAATGTAAACACCTCCATTAAAGCAGTGGAGAAAAATATAAATAGACAATTCATAGAAGAACTACAAATGGACATTACTCAAAAGAAAATACACCCAACATCAGTAATAATCAAAGAAATACAAATGAAAACAAAACTGAGGTATCAATTTTTGCCATTTGGAAAAAATTTAATGGTTAATTAAATTGCTAAAGAGTGTGTGGGAATAGATATCCTTACATAATGTTAGTTAGAATAAAAATTGGCACAGAATTTCTAGAGGGCAGGTTAGCACTACATAGCAAACTTGTTAATTTGCATAGTATTTGATCCATAAATTCAATTTCTGGGAATTTATCCAAAGGATAAGGGCAAAAAAGGTAGATAAAATATATGTATATAAATTAATATTGATGACACCCTTTTTGAAAAAAGCTGAAAATTAGAAACAACCAACTTTTCTGTCAATAGGAATAAATCATGATGTGTACATGCAGTGGAATACTATGCAGAATTCAAATGCATAAAATAGATCTTTATTGCTACAGAAAGATGTCTATGACAGATTATTGAAAAAAATATGTAAATTAAAGAAAATATGACCCCATTTATGTGTACAATTTTGTCATTTGCATAAAAAATTATAGAAGAATATCAGATGTCAGGGTTGGATTTTCTTTTTTTTTTTCACTTTCTCCATTCTGCATTCTGCACACAATTTTTTTACAGTAATAAGCTGGCAACCAAATTTTCTTTTCTTTTGCAATGAAATTAGTAATATTCTGCTTTAAAAATATCACCTCAAAGGATTCTTTGACAAGAAATGTTTTTTACGTATGCTACAGCATTCTGGTGAGTTTAAACATTGTAGTTGGGACTTCCCTGGTGGCGCAGTGGTTGGGAATCTGCCTGCCAATGCAGGGAGTATGGGTTCGAGCCCTGGTCTGGGAAGATCCCACGTGCTGCGGAGCAACGAAGCCCGTGTGCCACAACTACTGAGCCTGCGCTCTAGAGCCCACGAGCCACAACTACTGAGCCCGTGTGCCACAACTACTGAAGCCCACGCACCACAACAAGAGAAGCCACTGCAATGAGAAGCTCGTGCACCGCAACGAAGAGTAGTCCCCGCTCGCCGCAACTAGAGAAAGCCTGTGCACAGCAAGGAAGACCCAACGCAGCCAAAAATAAATAAATTTATTTTAAAAAAACGGGCTTCCCTGGTGGCGCAGTGGTTGGGAGTCCGCCTGCCGATGCAGGGGACACGGGTTCGTGCCCCGGTCCGGGAAGATCCCGCATGCCGCGGAGCGGCTGGGCCCGTGAACCATGGCCGCTGAGCCTGCGCGTCCGGAGCCTGTGCTCTGCAACGGGAGAGGCCACAACAGTGAGAGGCCCGCGTACCGAATAAAACAAAAAACAAAAACAAAAAAAAAACACATTGTAGTTAAAAGTTTGTGAGCTCTGAAGATACAAAATACAATCATGGATTAATGCAACATGCTGCTGCTGGTAGCACGGAAGAAGATGAATGTTTGCAGGTCTCAAAGAAGAGACGTCCTTAAAAGGAAAGAAATGTAACGCCGTGTATGAGCTGAAGTCCCATTAGAGATCTTTGGCCCCTACAGTGGGAGTCATAAGAGGGCCTGAAATGAAACGGAAATGGTTAAGATTAAGGGAGTGAGGAAGGGACCGTAGAAACCCGTCTTCCAGTGAATCTATGTTCTGTAAATCTCTGTGGCATCTTTGAGCCTCAAATGTCTATCCATCTCTGTATAATTTAAGCCAATGAAGATGTATACATGTGAGCTAAGCAAAAATCTATGGTCCTAACTAATTTCTCAAAGCCATTCTGCCCTTCCATTAATGCCACCGCTGACCTGAGCATTTGACTTGATGGAACAACTCTCTCTCTCCAGGAGCTCACAGGCCGGTGAGGGTTTTAGCAAGAACCACATTTCTCTAATTCCTCAGCTACAGACCCATACTGACTGGATTGTTAATTCATCACTTTGGAGATAATTGTCACGAGGAAATAAAAACCTCATAAGTCAAGTTAACAAAGGGCCAAACACAAGGACATTTATTAAATATGAGAAGGATTTATAGATGAGGAGAGTGTGCTGCTTGGCAGACAGAATTAGCTGATCGTGACCCAGATTGGCCGTTTCAGTTTTGAAAATGCGTTTGAATTCCTGCGCTCCTATCTCACCATTTATCAAGTGAGGACCCTGCTCATCGAAGCACTACCCACCTTTGAGGCTTTCACAGAGGAGATGTGTCATGCGAAAAGCACAGCTGTGGGAATCTGAGTCCGCACCCCAATATCCTCTTCTGAAACACAGGCAGCGTACTAGTCACTTGATAGGATGATATGAGGACCTAGTGAGACAAGGCATGGATGGAGTCTGGAATGTTATAAATACCTGGTTACTGTTTTCCTTTCCCTTCCTTTTCTCTCTCCATTCTCACTGCCTTGCTAGGTTTTTCAGGGTCTTCCCTAGCTGTTCTGTCCTCCCCATCCTGCAAAGCCCTGCACCAAGCGGCTTTTCCTTTTCAATGAATGTCTGCTCCTCGTGAGTCACGTGCATGCGTGGAGGATGCATGCTCTTAACAAGTGTGTGGGGAGCTCCTGCACTGCTGCAGGCGTGGCCTTCTCTCTTTGGCTGGATCAGCAGTTCCCCGTGCTCTGGGGCGTTACCGTAAACTTCTCTGTCCCCCTAACAGCACCTGGCATGCAGTAACATCTAATAAGGAAGTATGTTTGGGATTGCATTGCTTGACTGACTCAGATTTTATATAAGGCACCCAAAATGTTTGGGTAAATATTTTAAAAGTGATTCGGCACATCAGTGATGCCAATGTCAATCACAAGCGCCAGGGCTACATGGACAGTTTGTGAAAGAAGGAAGAAGCCAGTGTTCAGTCTGGTCTCATGAAATGATATCCATTTCATGATCTTCCAACACTCTCTTTTTTTTCCCAATGTAATTAAATGTTTCTCAAAAAAATCTCCTTTGTGTTTCTGAGGTTTGAAATCCAGTTCCGTGAGGTTTACACAAAAGCTCCATATAGTAATACTTCTTTCAGATAAAGTGTTGGATAAATGTTTTTGTGTAATTGAAGAACCAGTATATCTGGTTTTGAACATATATTGTGAACTTTGATGCAAAAAAATATATAAATGGTTGACTTAATGGTTGAATATATTTTATAAACTTTAACCTAAAAAATAAATGAGAGTTTTAGGGCTTCCCTGGTGGCGCAGTGGTTGCGCGTCCGCCTGCCGATGTAGGGGAACCGGGTTCGCGCCCCGGTCTGGGAGGATCCCACATGCCGCGGAGCGGCTGGGCCCGTGAGCCATGGCCGCTGGGCCTGCGCGTCCGGAGCCTGTGCTCCGCAACGGGAGATGCCGCAGCAGAGGGAGGCCCGCATACCACAAAAAAAAAAAAAAAAAAAAAAAAAGAGAGTTTTAAAATCTGTTGGTTGGCTAAAACGTTTGGGTTTTTCCGTAACATCTTACGGAAAACCCGAACAAAATTTTTGGCCAACCCAATACTTTCAGGTATTATGATTTTGCAAATTTTGTTTATCAACCGAAAAGCTTTATGTTTTCCATTAAGCTGATGAAAAAGGCAAAAAAGCAATCTGGCATTGTACTAACATTTAATAATCATTATATAGCAGGTATATCTCATGGAGAAACAGGTCTTGTCCCCTGGCAATTTTTAAATTTTCTCTTCATTCCCTAGATATTTAATTTCCAGTTTTCCATGTTCTGTTCACACATGAATGATTAAGAATGAACAGCACCAAAGGCCACTTCAGAACACTTAATGGTGCCTAGCCCTTAGGTAGCAGGATACAGAGGGATGAGCTTCCAGCCAACCCAAACAAGTAATCGAGTGACTTTCTGTGAAGTGAGGGGAATGGTTTCTGAAAGCAAGATCTGGGAAATGGAGAGCAGCAAATCCCTGTTGGGGGACAAAGAGCTGAGACCAAGTTGGAGAGGAAGAATAACTAGGAAAAGTAGTGCAGTGATTCAAACCCAGGTGCCATTAGTCATTTCAGTATTTTTAAAATTTATTTATTTTACTGAAGTATGGTTGATTTACAGTGTTGTGCTAATTTCTGCCGTACAGCAAAGTGACTCAGTTATACATATATATATTCTTTTTTGTATTCTTTTCCATTGTGGTTTATCCCAGGATAGTGAATATAGTTCCCTGTGCTACCATCCTATATATACCAGTTTGCATCTGCTAACCCCAAACTCCCAGCCCACCCCTCCCCCACCCCCCTTCCCCTTGACAACCACAAGTCTGTTCTCTATGTGAGTCTGTTTCTGTTTCATAGATAAGTTCATTTGTGTCATATTTTAGATTCCACATATGAGTGATATCATATGGTATTTGTCTTTCTCTGTCTGACTTACTTCACTTACTATGATCATCTCTAGGTCCATCCATGTTGCTGCAAATGACATTATTACATTCTTTTTAATGGCTGAGTAGTATTCCATTGTGGTACATATGTACCACATCTTCTTTATCCATTCCCCTGTCAATGGACACTTAGGTCGCATCCATGTCTTGGCTATTGTGAATTGTGCTGCTCTGCATATAGGGGTGTGTGTATCTTTGAATTACAGTTTTATCTGGATATATGCCCAGTAGTGGGATTGCTAGATCATAAGGCCACTCTATTTTTAGTTTTTCGAGGAACCTCCTTACTGTTCTCCATAGTGGCTGCACCAGTTTACATTCTCACCAACAGTGTAGGAGGGTTCCCTTTTCTCTACACCCCCTCCAACATTTGTTAGTTGTAGACTTTTTAAGGATGGCCATTCTGACTGGTGTGAGGTAGTACCTCATTGCAGTTTTGGGGTTTTTTAAATAAATAAATTTATTTATTTATTTACTTATTTTTGACTGCGTTGGGTCTTCATCGCTGCATGCAGGCTTTCTCTAGTTGTGGGGAGCGGGGGCTACTCTCTGTTGTGGTGCGTGGGCTTCCCATTGAGGTGGCTTCTCTTGTTGCGGAGCACGGGCTCTAGGCATACAGGCTTCAGTAGTTGTGGCACGTGGGCTCAGTAGTTGTGGCTCATGGGCTCTAGAGCACAGGCTCAGTAGTTGTGGTGCACAGGCTTAGTTGCTCTGCGGCATGTGGGATCTTCCCGGACCAGGGCTGGAACCTGTGTGCCCTGCGTTGGCAGGTGATTCTTAACCGCTGCGCCACCAGGCAAGTCCCCCTCATTGTAGTTTTAATTTGCCTTTCTCTAATGATTAGCAATGTTGAGCATCTTTTCATGTGCCTGTTGGCATCTGTATGTCTTCTTAGGTCTTCTGCCCATTTTTTGATTGGATTGTTTTTGTTGTTGTTGTTGAGTTGTATGAGCTGTTTGTTTATTTTGAAAATTAAGCGCTTGTCACTTACATTATTTGCAGATATTTTCTCCCACTCTGTAGGTTGTCTTTTAATTTTGTTTATGGTTTCCTTTGCTGTGCAAAAATTTGTAAGTTTGCTTAAGTCTCATTTGTTTATTTTTGCTTTTATTTATTTTTGATATGTACAACACTGCTATATTTAAAATAGATAACGAGCAAGGACCTACTGTATAGCACGGGGAGTTCTGCTCAGTACTCTGTAATAACCTGAATAGGAAAAGAATTTGAAAAAGAAGATAACATGTATATGTATAACTGAATCACTTTGCTGTATATCTGAAACTAACACAACATTGTTAATCCACTCTACTCCAATATAAAATAAAAATTTAAAAAATAATATGTACAGTCAAGCCCCATTAATATTAATACAAATATCTTAGTATACATTTGTATTCATATTATATATAATATTTGAATGAATGCATGGAAATTTTTCAAAATATATTTGTTATTGATGTATAAGTGACATATAACATTGTGGTAGTTTAAGGTATACAATTTGTTGATTTGATACTTTTATATATTGCAATATGATTACCACCATAGCTTTAGCTAACACCTCTATCACATCTCTTCTTTTTTGTGGTGAGAACATTTAAGGTCTACTCTCTTAGCAACTTTGAAGTACATACGCAGTGTTGTTGACTATAATCCCAAGGCTGAGCATTAGATCTCCAGAACTTACTCATCTTTTAATTGCGAGGTTATAACCTTTGACCAACATCTCTCCAATTCCTCTACCCCCAGCTCCTGGTATCTACCATTCTACTCTGTTTCTGCAAGTTCACCTTTTTTAGATTCTCACATATAAGTGAGATTATACAGTGTTTTTCTTTCTCTCTCTGACTTATTTCACTTAGCATAATACCCTCAAGGTCTGTCTATGTTGTTGCAAATGGCAGGATTTCCTTCTTTTTCGTGGCTGAATAATATTCCATTCCAATATATATATCATGGTATCATTATCCATTCATCCATTGAGGGACATTTAGGTTGCTTCCATGTCTTGGCTATTGTGAATAATGCTGCAATAAACATGGGAGTGCAGATATCTTTTTCTTTTTCTTCTTTGGTCGAGCTGTGCAGCTTGCGGGGTCTCAGTTCCCTGACCAGATATTAAACCTGGGCCATGGCAGTGAAAGCCTGGAATTCTAATCACTAGGCCACCAGGGAACTCCCAGATATCTTTTTTTTTTTTTTTACAGCAGGTTCTTATTAGTTATCTATTTTATACATATTACTGTATATATGTCTATCCCAATCTCCCAATTCATCCCACCACCACCACCGCCACCATGTTTCACCCTTGGTGTCCATATGTTAGTCCTCTACTTTTCTGTCTCCTGCCCTGCAAACCGGTTCATCTGTACCATTTCTCTAGATCCGTCCATGTCTCTACAAATGACCTAATTTCGTTCCTTTTTATGGCTGAGTAATATTCCATTGTATATATGTACCACATCTTCTTCATCCATTTGTCTGTCGATGGGCATTTAGGTTGCTTCCATGTCCTGGCTATTGTAAATAGTGCTGCAATGAACATTGGCGTGAGTGTCTCTTTTTGAATTACGGTTTTCTCTGGGTATATGCCCAGTAGTGGGATTGCTGGGTCATATGGTCATTCTATTTTTAGTTTTTTAAGGAACGTCCATACTGTTCTTCATAGTGGGTGTATCAATTTACATTCCCACCAACAGTACGAGAAGGTTTCCTTTTCTCCACACCCTCTCCAGCATTTGTTGTTTGTAGATTTTCTGATGATGCCCATTCTAACTGGTGTGAGATGATACCTCATTGTAGTTTTGATTAGTATTTCTCTAATAATTAGTGATGTTGAACAGCTTTTCATGTGCTTCTTGGCCATCTGTATGTCTTCTTTGGAGAAATGTCTATTTAGGTCTTCTGATCATTTTTGGATTGGGTTGTTTGTTTTTTTAATATTGAGCTGCATGAGCTGTTTATATATTTTGGAGATTAATCCTTTGTCTGTTGATTCATTTGCATTAGTTGACCATCGGTGTGTGGGTTTATCTCTGGGCTTTCTGTCCTGTTCCATTGATCTATATTTTTGTTTTTGTACCAGTACCATATCGTCTTGATTACTGTAGCTTTGTAGTATAGTCTGAAGCCAGGGAGTCGGATTCCTCCAGCTCCGTTTTTTTCCCTCAAGACCGCTTTGACTATTCAGGGTCTCTTGTATCTCCATACAAATTTTAAGATTTTTTGTTCCGAGTCCTGTATAAATGCCATTGGTAATTTGATAGAGATTGCATTGAATCTGGAGATTGCATTGAATCTGTAGATTGGTTTGGGTAGTATAGTCATTTTCACAATATTGATTCTTCCAATCCAAGAACATGGTATATTTCTCCATCTATTTGTATCATCTTAATTTCTTTCATCAGTGTCTTCTAGTTTTCTGCATACAGGTCTTTTGTCTCCCTAGGTAGGTTTATTCCTAGGTATGTTATTCTTTGTGTTGCAGTGGTAAATGGGAGTATTTTCTTAATTTCTCTTTCAGATTTCTCATCATTAGTGTGTAGGAACGCAAGAGATTTCTGTGCATTACTTTTGTACCCTGCTACTTTACCAAATTCATTGATTAGCTCTAGTAGTTTTCTGGTAGCATCTTTAG
>NC_041222.1:105875930-105876532 GCF_002837175.3 Physeter macrocephalus | reverse complement strand
AGAGTGGACATCCTTGTCTTGTTCCTGATCTTAGAGGAAATGCTTTCAGTTTTTCACCTTTGAGAATGATGTTTGCTGTGGGTTTGTCGTATATGGCCTTCATTATGTTGAGGCAGGTTCCCTCTATGCCCACTTTCTGGAGAGTTTTTATCATAAATGGGTGTTGAATTTTTTCAAAAGCTTTTTCTGCGTCTATTGAGATGATCACATGGTTTCTATTCTTCAATTTGTAATTATAGTGTATCACATTGATTGATTTTCATATATTGAAGAATTCTTGCATCTCTGAGATAAATCCCACTTTATCATGGTGTATGATCCTTTAAATGTGTTGTTGGATTCTGTTTGCTAGTATTGAGAATTTTTGCATCTAAATTCATCAGTGATACTGGTCTGTAGTTTTCTTTTTTTGTAGTATCTTTGTCTGGTTTTGGTATCAGGGTGATGGTAGCATCATAGAATGAGTTTGGGTGTGTTCCTCCCTCTGCAATTTTCTGGAAGAGTTTGAGAAGGATGGGTGTTAGCTCTTCTCTAAATGTTTGATAGAATTCACCTGTGAAGCCATCTGGTCCTGGACTTTTGTTTGTTGGAAGACTTTTAAT
>NC_041222.1:105874563-105875560 GCF_002837175.3 Physeter macrocephalus | reverse complement strand
CTTTCTCTAGTTCCTTTAGGTGTAAGGTTAGATCGTTTATTTGAGATGTTTCTTGTTTCTTGAGGTACGCTTGTATTGCTTTAAACTTCCTTCTTAGAACTGCTTTTGCAGCATCCCATAGGTTTTGGGTCATCGTGTTTTCATTGTTATTTGTCTCTAGGTATTTTTTGATTTCCTCTGATTTCTTCAGTGATCTCTTGGTTATTTAGTAATGTATTGTTTAGCCTCCGTGTGTTTGTGTTTTTTACGATTTTTTCCCTGTAATTGATATCTAATCTCATAGCGTTGTGGGCCGAAAAGATGCTTGATATGATTTCAATTTTCTTAAATTTACTGAGGGTTGATTCATGACCCAAGATGTGATCTGTTCTGGAGAATGTTCCGTGCACACTTGAGAAGAAAGTGTAATCTGCTGTTTTTGGATGGAATGTCCTATAAATGTCAATTAAATCTATCAGGTCTATTGTATCATTTAAAGCTTGTGTTTCCTTATTAATTTTCTGTCTGGATGATCTGTCCTTTGGTGTAAGTGAGGTGTTAAATCCCTCACTATTATTGTGTTACTGTTGATTTCCTCTTTTATAGCTGTTAACAGTTGCTTTATGTATTAAGGTGGTCCTATGTTGGGTGCATATATGTTTATAATTGTTATATCTTCTTTTTGGATTGATCCCTTGATCATTATGTAGTGTCCTTCCTTGTCTCTTGTAACATTCTTTATTTTAAAGTCTATTTTATCTGATATGAGTATTGCTACTCCGGCTTTCTTTGGATTTTCATTTGCATGGAATACCTTTTTCCATCCCCTAACTTTCAGTCTATATGTATCCCTAGGTCTGAAGTGGGTCTCTTGAAGACAGCATATATATGGGTCTTGTTTTTGTATCCATTCAGCGAGCCTGTGTCTTTTGGTTGGAGCATTTAATCCATTCACGTTTAAGGTAATTATCGATAAGTATGTTCCTATAACCATTTTCTTAATTGTTTTGGGTTTGTT
>NC_041222.1:105874155-105874349 GCF_002837175.3 Physeter macrocephalus | reverse complement strand
GTCCCAGAGGTCTCTTAGACTGTCTTCATTTCTTTTCATTCTTTTTTCTTTATTCTGTTCCACAGCAGTGAATTCCACCATTCTGTCTTCCAGGTCACTTATCCGTTCTTCTGCTTCAGTTTTTCTGCTGTTGATTCCTTGTAGTGTAGTGTTCATTTCAGTTATTGTATTGTTCATCTCTGTTTGTTTGTTCT
>NC_041222.1:105859254-105874119 GCF_002837175.3 Physeter macrocephalus | reverse complement strand
GGTTTTTGTTCCACAGGCTGTAGGACTGTAGTTCTTCTTGCTTCTGCTGTCTGCCCTCTGGTGGATGAGGCTATCTGAGAGGCTTGTGCAAGCTTCCTGGTGGGAGGGACTGGTGGTGGGTACAGCTGGGTGTTGCTCTGGTTGGCAGAGCTCAGTGAAACTTTAATCCACTTGTCTGCTGATGGGTGGGGCTGGGTTCCCTCCCTGTTGGTTGTTTGGCCTGAGGCGACCCAGCACTGGAGCCTACCTGGCTCTTTGGTGGGGCTAATGGCAGACTCTGGGAGGGCTTACGCCAAGGGGTACTTCTCAGAACTTCTGCTGCCCGTGTCCTTGTCCCCACGGTGAGCCACAGCCACTCCCTGCCTGTGCAGGAGATCCTCCAATGTGAGCAGGTAGGTCTGGCTCAGTCTCCTATGAGGTCACTGCTCCTTCCCCTGGGTCCTGATGCACACACTACTTTGTGTGTGCCCTCCAAGAGTGGAGTCTCTGTTTCCCCCAGTCCTGTCAAAGTCCTGCAGTCAATTCCCACTAGGCTTCAAAGTCTGATTCTCTAGGAATTCCTCCTCCCATTGCCGGACCCCCAGGTTGGGAAGCCTGACTTGGGGCTCAGAACCTTCACTCCAGTGGGTGGACTTCTGTGGTATAAGTGTTCGCCAGCCTGTGAGTCACCCACCCAGCAGTTATGGGATTTGATTTTACTGTGTTTGCGCCCCTCCTACCCTCTCAATGTGGCTTCTCCTTTGTCTCTGGATGTGGGGTATCCTCCTTGGTGAGTCCCAGTATCTTCCTGTCGATGATTGTTCAGCAGTTAGTTGTGATTCTGGTGTTCTCACAAGAGGGAGTGAGCACACGTCCTTCTAGTCGGCCATCTTGAACCAGTCTCCTCAGTGTGATGCCAGTGTTGTGTGGTAGATTTAAAAGGGTTCAGCTCCAATCTATTTTATTTTTTGATGGCCAATTCATTACCATCCTCAGGACAAATAAAATAAGGAGTTTTCCCTTAAGTTTGGGGAGTTTGTTGGATTTTGTTTGTGCTGTGAGGAAAGGCCAAATTTTGAATAATTGGTTGCAAACTATAAATCTACTATGTAGACGTAGAGAATAAATGGCTCTAAATCCCACAAAATCTTGAATTCTGGGACACAGGCACACATATGTGTGTGTGCATATATGTGTGTACAAAAAGCACAAAAAGCGTGCTGCAAAAATCTGCAGTCTTGTACCATGGGCAGGTCTGGATTCCACAGTTAAGAAATTAATGTAAAAGTTTGTGATATACCATTGTAAAGCAATTATACTCCAATAAAGATATTTAAAAAAAAAGAAAAATTTGTGATAATTCGAGCAGATCCAACAGAAACAAACCTCAAATTGCTCAGTAAACCAAAAGCATTTGAGTTTCCCACATAAAAAAGAAACCTAGCTAAAAATGGGCCAAACGTTAAAAAATCACAAACCTCACACAGAAGCAGTCTGCTGTAAGGAAGAATCAGTGTATGAGACCATGTGAAAACTGACACCTCCAGAATCCAAGCCCCTTAGAGCAGCCAGAGAGGCTATGCAATTAGTATGTCTAAAGTTACTGAAGGACCGTAACAGTTAACGTTTATTTAATGCTTGATTTGTAAAAGTATAATTGATGACGTCAATGGAGAGCTTAAATGACTCAGATAGACTTGCAGAAATTAACGAGAATTCAGCACAAAACAATGAAGTTATAAAAGGTATGAAAAAGTTTAATAGAGTATGGAGCTTAAAAGATATATATACATATACATGAAGCGAGAGAGAGAGCTCTGTTTAATTTTGAGTTTCAGAAGAAAAAGGACTCCAAATTGAGGAAAGACATAAGTGCTCAGATTTAAAGGGCTCTCTAAGTACAGTATAAATAAATAAAAGACAAACGGAAGTGAAACTGCAGCACATCATGGATCAAGAGAAAACCTTAAACGTAACAAAACAAAGCAAAAAAACAGATCACCTGCAAAGGTATGACGGTTCCCACCAGCAACATTCATGATATCTCAAAGTCCTAAAGCTCTGGACCCAGATAAGCCATCATTCAAGAGTCAAAGTGAGTAATAAACATTTTCAGAGAAACAAAGTCGAAGAACAACAGATCCTTACAGAAAGAATTGAAAGGCAAAGAAAACCGAACCAAGAAGGAAGGAATGAGGGGAACGGAAGTGAGTGAGGAAGGTGGTGAACATAAAGTAAATGAGGGTAAGGATTTTCTTTAAAAAAAAATGGAAAGGACAGTTAAAAGAAGTTGCACCTAAAATGCTGGGCAACAAAAATATGAAAAACAGCACAGGGAAAGTAGAATTAAAACATCATAAGTGGGCTTCCCTGGTGGCGCAGTGGTTGAGAATCCGCCTGCAGATGCAGGGGACACGGGTTCGTGCCCCGGTCCGGGAAGATCCCACATGCTGCGGAGCGGCTGGACCCGTGAGCCATGGCCGCTGAGCCTGCGCGTCCGGAGCCTGTGCCCCGCAACGGGAGAGGCCACAGCAGTGAGAGGCCTGCGTACCGCAAAACAAACAAAAAATCATAAGTTTTCAAGAATGGTAGAGACATCACTTTGGACTTTGATATGTCAATTATGCATGTTAAAAATTTAAAGGATCCCATAAAAAATAGAAATTGAATGTACAAAATCAAAACTTAATAGGGAAAAGAAAGAATAAAGAGAAGTCAGGAAAGAAGCAGTAAAAAGCAGCCAAAAAGTGGCAAAATGAAAACACACAGTAGGTAGTACAAATAAAACCAGATGCATCCGTGTCATATATGAATATGATGGATAAATGAAGCAGCTCGAAGTCAGAACTTTTTAGATTGATTTTTTTTAAAATCAGCTATATGCTAAAAGACACAAGTTAGAAACATATGAACCCAGAAAGGTCAAGGACAAACTGATGGAGAAAGATACACTAGGCTTCGCCACGGAATCAGCCAAGCTAAAGGCTGCAGGTGCCGCTGGTGCTAAGGACAGACAGAGGGCAAGGACAGGGGCGGGAACTGCCTTGGACACCAGGCTGGGTCGTCCGCTCAAGGACGTGATGATCAAGTTCCCGGAGGAGATCCCTCTCGCTGCCTTCCTTGACTTCTTCTGGGCCCATTTCTTGAGGATGAGGCACTAAGGGTCGCACGCTTCCAGAGAAATGAAAGAGGTGACCAGAAACCACCCCGGAGTTACCCTGGGCTGTTGCGAACCACATGGCACGTTGGTCAAGATTTGAACACTCATAGGAGGTGGCAGCTGCCATTCCTGTGTCATCACCTGGGCAAGGCGTCCCTGACCTCTTGGAGGCAAGACTGCTGGGGAAGCGGCCCTCTCCCTCCTGGCAAGGGGCTTGGGCGCTGCGCCTCCGTGCCTGTGCCTCCCAGCCCTCCCCCGGAGTGCAGTGTCCGTGCCCCTCTGCCCAGCTGTTCAGTGGTATGCTGCCGCCCTGGGTGGCTCGGCTGAAGCTGCCTGATGCCACCTCCAAAGCCCAGCTCTCCCACTCTGACTCAGTGTCCCCATCGGGAATCTCCTGATCCTTCAAGAGCCACACCTGCTCTCACTGCAGAGCACTCAGGACTCTGCTGTGGCCACCACAGTGGTTTCATACCAGCAAAAACAAAGTGAATTAAACCTAAGGAGAAAAAACCAGCTATACCAGGCAAATGTTAAACAACATAGACTTTTAGACCAAAAAAAAAAATAGTAGAAAAGAAAAGATTAATAACATAATGATTAAAAAGGAAAATTTCACCAAGAAGATAGAATCCTGGACCTGTGTATCTCTAAGACGTAGGTTCAAATTTTTCAAAGCAAAGATTGACAGGTTTACAAAGAGAAACTGACAAATCCATAGTCTCCTAGAAATTTTATACACCCCTCTCAGCAACAGATAACATAAGCAATCAATAAAGTATCTGATAGATAAGAATCGCAAAACATTCCGCTAACAACTCCCAAATAATCCCCTGTGGAGAGCAGACTACATTCTGCCTTACGAAGAGGTTTCCTGGGAGAAAACTAAAAACCCACGGGATTCCACAGGGACCAGCCAAATGAGGCCAGTTTCCCTTGTGCCTGAGAAAAAGGCAGGACTAGAAGCAACCTAGGGGCTTAAGAAACAACGGTGGAGGGAAAGCCCAGAGCCCAGACTGATGCTGTGAAGAACAGAGACCACAGCACTTCCAAAGTGGGGTATCGTCGAGCGGGTGGCCCAGACTTCAGGGAACGAAGTGTCCAGACCCTCAGTGGAGCAGACAGCTCAGGGGAAGGCACTGGGCCTCCAGTTGCCCCGTCATGTCTGCTATCAGTTTGATTAGAAAGGCTATACTGGGTGATCTGGACGGTCGGGCCAGGCTCTGCTTGGTCATCTGGGCAGAGCAACCTTTGCAGATCGGCCTGAAGGTTCTTCCTGGGAACGAGAGATTTCCACCAGGTGGAGACTGGAGTTCTCAACACACACTGGCCTCCCTCTTTCCTGGTTCACCCCCAGCCAAACCCCTCGAATGCCTCCCTTTCAGCCAGGAAGAGGCTGATAGGCTGTAGAACAGGCTCTAAAGAGATGCTGAAATAATTAACTCAACTGGGTTCACTCTGCAGTTAAGCATCCCCAGGCTGCAGGGAGGTACATACCGCAGGATTTCAGAGGGAAGGTAGGGAGGACTGCAGTTTGGAGGCCCTCCCCCTCCACACACGCACTGTGTGTCTCCAAAGTCGGGCTGCAGGAAATGAGGGCAGAGAGATTAAACATCTGGTTTGGCCCGGGAACTGCACAGCGGAGATGAGAACTCCAGGCTCCCCAAGCCACTGCCGCTGTGTCACGCTGCTGCCTTACTTCCTGTTTTTCCCCTCAAGCTAATCATGACATGAAATATTTGAAAACCAGTTACCAGGCTGAAGAATGCAAAGTATTCAGGTGGTGAAGGGCGTTATTTACAAAGAGCCAGGAGAACGCGGTCTATCCGTGAAACATCCATCCCCCGCATGTAAAAGAGATGCGAACTGCAGCTATCGGGGTGTATATCCTACTTCGTGTTGCGTTTGGCTGACAGTTTGATCACAGCTAGACCTGTTTGGAGTGAGGGATGTTAAAGCTCTCTTTGTTTTTTGGTGTTAACTTTTCAACAAAACTCACCACTTAAAATAGCAAATCCATCAGTCAACCAATCCAGAACCTATATGTTTTTGCCCAAGTCTTAAAATATGTATTTATTTATAATTTCAACAACATGCAGTGGAAATAAGGTGCTTTCTAAGAACTAAAGCATTTTATTCTTCTTGTAGATAGCTAAGCTAGAAATATTCATTTACAGCAAATGGCTTGTTCTGCCATATACTCATTTGTCATGTGTTCTTTTGTGCTGTTGGTTCATTTTTTTTATGCTTTACAGCGGGGATTGGTAAACTTTCTCTGTCAAGGGCCAGATAGAACATACTTTCGGCTTTATGAGCCGGGCTCTCCCTGTGCGATGACTCACCTCTGCCTCTATAACAAGAAGGCAGCCCTGGGAGGGAGGTAAGCAAGGGAGCGCAGCTGGACTTGGCCCCAGGCTGCAGGTGCCAGGTCCCCGCTGGGCAGCGAAAACCATGCTGTGTGGCCAGCAGAGTTCCTGGGCGAAGTGTCCAGCCTATACTTGGTGCAGCTAAACATCCTTCATCTGTGTTCTTCATAACCTAACATACTTGGTTGGATGCCTGTCTCACCAAGAAGAGGATAAGCCTGTTGGATGACGGGACAGTACTTCATGATCGGATATGCTCCTGAACTTCACACCAGAAAGTATGTCCCAGAGGAAAGAGCATGGGTTTGACTTTATCCTTTCCCCCATGCCCACCCCTTTGGTAACCATAAGTTTGTTTTCTATGTCTGTGAGTCTGTTTCTGTTTTGGAAGTAAGTTCACTTGTATCATTTTTCTTACATTCCACGAATAAGTGATAACATATGATGTTTGCTTTCTCTGTCTGACTTAGTTCACTCGGTATGATCATCTCTGGGTCCATCCATGTTGCTGCCAATAGCATTATTTCAATCTTTTTATGGCTGAGCAATATTCCATTGTATATATGTACCACATCTTCTTTATCCGTTCCTCTGTCGATGGACATTTATGTTGATTTACATTCACATTGTTGTATTGAATACAACAGATCTTTAGAATGTTTTCATCTGGCAAGACTAAAACCCTGCCACCATTAAACAATACCCCCTTACCCTCCTCCACCACCATTCTTCCTGTCCTTATGAATTTGACTTATTTAGGTAAGTGGACTCATACAGTATTTGTTTTATTGTGACTGGCTTGTTTCAATTTGCATAATGTCCTCAAGGTTCATCCTTTTTGCAGCATGTGACAAGGTTTCTTTCTTTTTTAAGGCCAAATAATATTCCTTTGTATGTAGAGACCACGTTTTGTTTATCCATTCTTGTATCCCATTCATCCATCCGTGGACACTTAGGTTGCTTTCACCTTTTGGCGGTTGTAAATGATGCTGCTATAAACACGGGTGTACAAATACCTCTTCAAGACTGTGCTTTCTGTTCTTTGGGGTATATACTCCGAAGCAGAACTGCTGAATTATAAGATCATTCTGTTTTTTTTTGTTGTTGTTGTTGTTTGGTGATCGGGATAGGTAAAGTAATTTTATTACACATTTCAGGATTTAAAAAGTAATCTGTTATATTTACCAGGATAATCTGAGATGACCTGTCTCAAGCACGTGTGTCCCGTCAGTGACACTGACCTCAGGCATGAAGAGACGCGGTCCGCCGTGAGGGATGCGGTCGGCGGATGAGGCTACGCTGAGTCTCCACGGGCACGTGCTGACCGTGATCATTATGGTTTGTCACTCCGGCATTTGGGCCGTGATGAGCTCAGTGTAAGCGTCAGTTATGGAACTCTGAAAGCCAAGCTAGAACCTCCAGGGCAGCCTCTCTCTCCTGCTTTTTACTTCAGTGATATTTAGGAGACTTCGTGTACTGACTGAGAGTTAGGATTCCCTGGCCTGTAAGCCCACGTGTGGAAACCCTTATCACCTGGCAGGAGACCACAGAGGAGCGGCCGGACCGGGAAGGCGGCTGCGGCCAGAACCTGGGAATCGCGCTCGTCCAGGTCACGGACAGCGATGCCCAGCAAGAGAGACGCTGCCGGCCGGCGAGTCCCCGTCGGCTCAAGGGTGGCCGCAGACAAAAGGGCTGGAAGCAGCCTCGGTAGGCCAGCGAAGCCACCCTCCAGCTTCCGAACGCGGAGACGAGCTTGCCCCGCGGTCACGGGCAGGGGCCCCGGGTCTCTTCCGTCTTGTACGTGTAAACACTAAAGGCAGCATCTTTACAAGGGGAACCGCGGGAAGCATCGGGCGAGCCCTCTCCACGGGGCCTCGGGGCGCCCTGGGGCGAGGCGGCCGAGACCCGGCAGAGCGCGTGGGCTGCGGGCCTGAGGGCGGAAAGAACAGAGGAGCTGAGAGACCCCAGGCAGGGGCGCGCCAGCAGCCGAGGGGCCCACAGCCACGCCCTCCTGCCTGGGGTCTGCCCCCCAGCCCCCCACGGGGACCCTCTCGCTCTGAGACTGTGGCTCTCACGGGACAACGTTATCCCCGGGGGACGTTTGGCAACACGGGGAGACACGTGGGGTGGGGCTGTCACCACTGGGGAAGGCGCCACGGGGCTGGTGGGCGGGGGCTGCACACCCTACAGTGCACAGGCGCCCCGACACTGTGGCTCCCACGGGACGGCGTTATCCCCGGGGGGCGTCTGGCGACACGGGGAGACCCGTGGGGTGGGGCTGTCACCGCTGGGGGAGGCGCCCCGGGGCTGGTGGGCGGGGGCTGCGCACCCTCCAGGGCGCAGGCGCCCAGGCCCGGGGCCTCCAATCAGACCACCGCGCGCGGCCTCCGGCTCAAGCCCGGACACGTGGGTCGGCCCCCTGCCCTGCGGACCCGAGTGCCCCTGACCCCGGAGTGTCCAGGCGATGTGCAGCCAGCTCCTGGCGGCTCCAGGCCGGTCGACACTGCGAAAACCTTACACCTTTCTGTCTTCTCTCTCTCCGAAAAATCTACTTCCTTCTCGGAGCCAGTGCCACCCCAACTGTCGCCGCCAGGATGGCGACGGCGGCTGCCCCTCCGCCGGGCGGGAGGGCCTTGCCCTGGGGCGGCGGGCCGCCTTTGTCGTGGCCGCGCTCAGGGCGGGGCCGCCGCCTCCGCGCCCTCGGAACCCCCTCCTTCTCCACGTGCGCGAGCTCCGAGCTGGGGGACTTGCTCTCGCTCTGCCCTCCGGCGCCGTTGCGGTCCAAGCTCCCGACCTCTTCGGGCTCCACCGCGACCTGCCGCCAGGACTCGGGGGACACCGATGGGCCCTCGGTGCGCCAGCTCTGGCTGCCGCACGGCGACGCGGGGAAGCCCTCGGCCCGCCAGGGCGCCGTGGCGGGCGCCGGGGCCGCCTCTGGGCGGGGTGTCCGTGGCGTTGCTGCCCTGCGCGGGGCGCTCCTCGGCCTCCTCCGCGGACTCCTGGTTAAAGGCAGGGCCCTCGCCAGCCTGCTGCGTGGTGCGCTCGGCGGCGGCGGCCCCCGGGAGAGCCGCACCAGACTGCCGCGATGCGCCCCAGGTTCCTGAGCTCGCCTTGTCCACCCCAGGGGCACTGGTCGTGGCAGAATCGGAGGCACCAGCGTCTCATTCCGGCCGCCGGCGTGAACTGTGGTCTCCGGTGTGCATCCCCACGTGCCTGGTACGTGCCTGGCCTGTGTGCGCCCTGCAGCTCGGCTTGCCTGCGTGGGTCCCTTCACTTCCTTTCCTGAACTGTCTGCCGCTGCTGTGCGGCGCCGAGTCCTCACGTGGTCTGTCTACCAGGCTGAAGAGCTTCAGCGTCCGGCTGAGGGGCGTCTGCGAGGCCGCGCGCAGAGACGCCCTCAGCTCCGGCGGCGCCTTCTCCCCCAGGCGGGCCAGGCCGTCCTCTGCGGAGCTGTCGGGGCTTGTGGGGCTGAACACGGCAGAGTGCCCGGTGAAGCCTGTGCTGGCGAAGGCTTCAGAAATTTCTTCGTCCGGGGATTTTAGCTCTTCTTCAATTGCAGTTTTAACTTTTAATAAAATTTCTTGATCCAGAGATTGAGAGGCCGTATCTTGTCGAACCCCTTGGGGTGAGGAAAGATCTTGCTCTCGCAGCTTCTCCTGAGAGGGGACTCCCAAGTAGCTGAGGGCGACACACTGTGTTTCATAGCGAGACCCTAGAGGCACAGTGGTAGAGGACGCCATGGGGTCGGCTGGCAGAGCTCCGGAAAGGTCTGCTTGCACATGTGTAAAACCTGGCCCGGGCCCCTGCCCCCGAAGAGGAGAAAGACGCAGTGGCGGCAGATAACTCTGTTTTTAATGTTTTTTTTAAGGCGCCACCCTACTGTTTTCCACAGCAGCTGCACCGCTTCGTATTCCTACCAACCGTGTGCAGTGGTGCCTGTGTCTCCACATCCTCACCAGCACTTGCTATTTTCTGGGGCGTTTTGTTTTTGTTTTTTGATAGCACCTTCCTGGTGGGTATGAGGTGGCATCCCACTGTGGTTTTGATTTGCATTTTCCTAATGAATAGTGATGTTGAGCATCTTGCCATGCGCTTGTTGTGAGTAGCACAGATTTTATCTAAGCTCGTTTGTTTGATTATAACTTTTAACTATTTGGACATACAGCACATGGGCCTCCAACTGAAATCTTGCCTTGAACCCTGCAAACGTTAGGGGCAGACCCGAGTCCATGCCATCCCAAAGCCTTTTACCACCTAGTTAGGTATGGATTGACCCTTTAAAATTTTCAGGACAGCAGCATTAGACAGAGACAGCTGATTCTATTAAAGGATTTTGTTTTAGCTGAAGAAGAGAAAACTAAGAAGGGTCCACCTTATCCAGCACCTTGTGTAAGGCGTGCAGGTCCCACACCTCCAAGTGCAGTGCCTAAACCAGCAGGTCAGCGTCACCTAGGGAGCGGCAGACACACAGATGCTCTAGCCCCACTCCAGGTAGACTAACCAGAATCTGCATTCTAAGGAATTCCCAGGTGAGCTGTCTGAGCTTTGACGTTTGAGAAGCACTGGTCTGTGTGTTCATGAGGGCACCAGGAAAGACTAAAAACAAACAACTTGAGCAACAAAATCAGTGACGCTTGCTGAGCACTCACTATGCACCAAGAACTGAAGTGATGCTTTTCGTGTATTATCATAACAAAAGCATAACACAGGTAAACACTTTACAGAAAACTGAGGCTTAGAAACGTTACTTGCCCCACGTCATGGCTAGTAAGCAGTGGAGCCAGGATTTAAACCCAGGCAGTCTGAAAATAGGATCTGATGAACTTCACATACTATTTCATCTCGTAAAGGAATCAGAGGATTAAAGGGAACAGATAAATAATGAAGGAATAAATAAATGAACCGTCATAAATGGAAATCTCAAGTTCAGGAGTTCATCACTGCGGGCTGGTGTGGCTTTTTCCCCAGTTCCGAAGCTTCCTCCTAAGTGGAGAACAGAGGGGACCCCTGGTCCGTGGTGGAGCCCAGGCACTTCCCAGGCCCTGGACCTCCAGCGCCCACCCGCCTCCAGAGAGCTCGGGCTCAGCGGCGCCCCCCTGCAGGAAGGTTCGGAGGCAGGTCAGGCTGCGTGGCTGGTCTGTCCCTGTGGGTTCGGGGTTCCGAAGGCCACTCTTCACAGACAGACCAGCTGATGTCTGGAACTCGCGCGTGCCTTACTCCTCCTCATATTCCTCTGTCCTTTCAGAACTTGGTCTGAGAAGGGAGGGTGCATTTTTTCAGGCTTCCTCACACTCCAACATGCACCATTTAAATCATTGGTTTATTTCAAATAATCTTTTTTATTTGTTGGTACCTGCTTCTGCCCGTTTTCAAAAAGGACTTTCCCAACAGAAAAAAAATTTAAGTTTTGCAGAAAATATAGGTACATATAATATCTATGTTAATGTTTATTTTTAACATATGTTTAAATAATATTGATCCTGTAATATTTTATTTTAAATAATATTTCAAATAAGTCAAGGTTTAATGTAACATAAATACTTATGTAATATAATCTAAAGAGTTTCATGAAATTTCAAAATATTAAAGCTCGCTAAGCAAGCGACTCAACCGTGTTTCTCCACAAGGCTCTTCCAAGGACGATGCCCGAGGAAGGGTGCCAGCATCCGGTCCAGGGCCAGGCCCCCCGGCTCCCTTCAGCTTCAGGTAAGCTGCCGCACATGGTGGTAACTGACATCTACTCCCATCCACACGAGGAATTTGGGTGCTTTTGAAGGTGGTGTAGCAGGTACTGCCTGTCATTTTTTGTGTGTAAATTACCTGTGGAACATGGGCTTGAAGGGCTGATACAAGCTTAAAACCAGTTTGTTTGGGCTGTACCTGCTTAGCAACCCAGTGATGGGGGAGGCTTGTTCCATGGTCATGACTGCAATTCTCAGGGGGTCTCAAGTGTGTGGAACACTGAGGTCACAGCCCCAGCATTTGACGGTAGAAAGCAAGCAAACAGTGATGAAGGCGGCATTCCAGGCTCTGTTTGTTTGCTTACTGACCGTTGAGATTAAAGGGCATGACGTAGCTAGTGTTTCTTCCAACTGAGATGGACACAAGCCAGGTGCCTTTCAATACCTGAAGCACTGGGAGGGTGTCAGTTTGGTTAGAACAATGGTCATCAAACCCTGAGGGTCCCAGAGCCGAGAGCAGAGGTCACACTGCCAAGAAGGAAACGTTGAAAGGAGGGCGTTGCAAGGATCAGTGAGGACGCCCTGCATGGCTTTATTTTTCTCCCGGGTGTTACAGAGGCGAGAAAGTTGGGTCTGAGAAAATGGAATGTCCTGGTGCCCATGGAGGCTGCGATGTGCTGTGTAGCATCAGAGACCCAATCTCACCGCAGTCTTGAGATGTCAGGGGAGAAACTTCATTTGATTCTGCTAAGCTTACAGAGTACAGATGGAGAGAAAGACTAAAAGTAAGCAATGAACAGGTAGGGGGAAAGCCTCCAAAGGATCCTTCCTGGAGCGGGGGATACCTCTCACTGCAGCTGAATTCCCTGGACACACTTAGTCCCAGACCACTCAGAATGCTCTGGGCCACAGTCCCTTTCAGACAAGCCACCAGCAGTGGTTGAGAAATACAGACTAATCCCCATATTAGCCGGGGTGGAGATAATGAGCGAGGTAAGTCGGCCTGAGGGAGGACGCATCAAATGTAAATGATTTTTGGAATAGCCGTGCCCTGTTTCCGTTCTCCAGCTCCAGGCTGACAGCGTCCAGTCAACTTCCAGTCAGTGTTCCAGCTGTGAACATGGCCTCTGGCAGAGACCTGCTGCCCGGCAGCAGTGCTTCCTGCTTACTGAACACCCTGGCACTTCTATCCACCTGGTTTCAGCTTCATCACAATCTGCAAGGTAGGTTTTATGTCCATGCAAGAAATGAGGACAGCGAGGCCCTGAGAGCTTTGGAAAGTGATGGCAGACACAGGAGAAGAGCCCAGATTCGAGCCCAAGGCTGTTGCTGCCAAAGCTCGTGCACCTTCACCTCCTGCTTTGCTGTCTGCCACAGGGTGAGGCTGACTTTGGACAGGACGTGTGACCCCGGTGAGTGCCTATCAGCTACCCCTTAATCCTTCAAAAGAGAATTTCAGTCTCAAATTATGAAGATTGTATGAGAAACACCAGAATAGACCGCGTTTGTGAAATGTATATAACTTGGAGAGAGCGAAAACCAAGGAACGGGTTTTCTTGTCTTTAGCAGAATCAGGCCAATAACTTAATTTCCTTCCCAGAGAGTTTCCATCACTTCCTTGGCCCAGAGCAGAGCCATCTCCCACCCTCTGGCCGCAGAAGGGTCCCCAGCTCAGGTCACCCAGCTGCCTTGATAGAACCAGCTCTACTGAGTTTCAGCTGGTCCTCAGTTTCCCCAGAATTTGCATTCCTAAAGGGCTTTGGGGCGGCAGTCTTGTCTGAAAGAGGCTGTTGAAACTCCAGTGTTAACGGCATTTTGCATAAAATGGAAGAAGCGTGATCGTCTACATCAGAGGAGGGTGGGAGCCCCAGACCTCCCCACTGGAGGCCTCTGCTGTCACCTCTGCTCCCCTTCCTCCGCCCACTGCTCTGTGTCCTCCCTGTGGACCCCTGTTCCTCTTGTCCAGCTGTTGACGCTCTCAGACTTAAGAAATCCAAGGAAAACGAGGTCAGAGGTCACGAGCACCTCCAGGCTCCCCCGCGGCTCCAGCTCTGGAAAACAGGTGGCTCAGCCGGTGGTGATGGACAAAACCTCAAGGAAGGGGTCTGCGTTGCCTGTGCATCTCCACCCGCTCTGCAGGGGGGTCTTAAGGTTCACTCATCGCTGATCTACATAGTTTTATTATCAGACCGTTGTGGACACAGGCTGAGGGCACTCAGACTGTGCTCCCGGCTCCCCCGCCGGCCCCCTCCTGTGCCTTGTGGCTCGTGCACGAGGAGGGGAGAGGCTGGTCCAGAACCCCCTGCACCACCACCACGGCGGCAGGGCTGAGCCGCCACCTCCTGGCAGCCCTGCGGCCTTGGACAAGCACCGAGCCTCCAGGCCTCAGTGGCCCTGGCGTCGCGGGCCGGGGCGGGGGGGCGGGGGGGCGCAGCATTCATCTCAGTGATGGAGTTGTGAGGAACCCTGCCAGGTGCTCAGCTCAGCACTGGCTCCATCAGTGACCGGCTCCCGTTTCTCCCAAATGGCCATTTTCCATTCTCTCTGCTGCCAAGAGGCCTGAGAGTCATGGTGTCCGGATTTAACACACGCTGACGCCATCTGGGAAAGGGTTAGAGCCTGAGCTCGCCTCCACAGCTGGCCTCTGCCGGGACCCCGCAGAGGTGCAGGCTCCTGGGGGCCAGCCTCACGCAGATGAACACCTTCAGTTCCGTCCGCGTCATCCAGCCCCGTGCAAGCCCTTCTCCCACCTGCTTGACCCTGACGTCCCTCTGTGCGAGGTTCTTCATCCTTTAATTGGAGATCATGCTTCAATGGTAAAGTTTCCCTTTCTGCGCCCACCCTCTGCCCCCTGCCCCAGCACTGTGAACCCAGATGGCCATTTCCTTTTTCCTAAAACGAGCCTCATTCCCACTGTTGTAAATGCGGGGCAGGTAGAAGGCTCAGGGGGGGCTGTGTGCCCAGCATCCTCATCTGAGTGTTTAGACACAGCTGGCAGACCCCTCTTCCCTGCGGCCCCTCCTAAGAGAGAGCAGGGGAGGGTCCTTCTCTCGCCTTGGCCCAGGTAACCCCACTGGCACATAAGCGATGAGCCTGACCCCCCAGGAACAGAAGCGAGGGGACCAGCCACGCCTGCTCCTACGAGGAAGCTCGGAAGAGAGACTGACGACTGTGTGTGCGTGGTACCCGGACGAAAATGCTGTCTCGTGGAAGGTCGCGGATTTTCTCCAGGCCAAGCCCGAAGGTCTCTTTGTTAGTGAGTCCGTAGCGATCAAAGCAGAGACTTAAGGCTGAAGGAGCCTGAGGCTGGCTCCACGGAGTGAGGGAGTGAGCAGGCAGGGGGCCCCCGGGCCGAGGAGGGTGGGGACACCAGCACTGGCCTCCAGTCAGAGGGTCACACACGCCCAGTCCCGTGAGCGCGCCGATCTACACGGGTTCCAGGCTCCTCCTCTCTGTGAACCTCTAGCAGCTCGCCTTGGTAGGGTGCGAAGAATCTCAGGTTCCCCGCAAAAGCCAGGGGAGTTGGGGATGGAGGTGAGCAGTTTAAAGACATTCAGGAACCAGAACAACCGAGGGAATGTTATGTATTTTTCTGAACAGCTTTTAAAGAGGGTTTCAGGGCTTCCCTGGTGGCGCAGTGGTTGGGAGTCCTCCTGCCGATGCAGGGGACACGGGTTCGTGC
>NC_041222.1:105853465-105859200 GCF_002837175.3 Physeter macrocephalus | reverse complement strand
CTGTGCTCCGCAACGGGAGGGGCCACAACAGTGAGAGACCCGCGTACCGCAAAAAAAAAAAAAAAAAAAAAAAGAGGGTTTCACCTCGTGGTAAAACTGCAGACACCATCTGGACAGGCAATGAGCCTGAAACGCAGTGGAGGGGATTTGGTTCTGCACCTTCACACGGGGCAGAGCTCCTTGTGTCCACTTTTGTTTGGGGGGGTCGGGAGGGCTGTGAAGAAATGCATCCTGCACAGATAAAGGGATGTCCGGCATTAATTAACAGGAGAAAGTGACGATTCTGGAGCCCTTGCGGGTACAGTACAAATTTGATCACCAGGCCCTGGGGCAGAGCGGCCTCTAATTTTAGCCCCTGCCCCTTGTTCCTTCCCTGCCCCCCGACCCCGACCCCTGCCCCAACTTTCCTCACAGTGAAGATTGCAAGGAACAGCTGTTTTGGGTTTAGAAACCCTCTATCCTGCTTATGAGATCTACTTTGCCATTGGTTAAGACTAATACATGCGATGTCAAGGTTTATCTTTTAATAAAAAGTACATTTAAGTTCATTTTTCCTTCCAATTTTAATAAGATCCTTTGAGATGACTTTTGTTTGGTAAAACCACATTGGGAATCACTGATAGAGGGTATGTTTGTTGACTTCTTTTCTAAATTTCTTCTTCTGGAGAAAGTTTCTTTCAGAGGATCATGGATATAGTTCTGCAATCCCTCATCCACAATTCGAAAACCCAAACAGCTCTGGAAACAGGAAGTGTTTGGTAACGCAGCTGGCAGCAAAGCCTGACCTGACTTGAATGCTTTCAAAGTCAAAACCTGACCTGAGTTGCATGAGCCTATTTTAGTTTATCCCACAAGTGGTGTAAATGTAAATACGCTTTTTGGAGAAACATTAAGGTGCTTTATTCCATAGTGTTGCCCTAGACCCCATGTTACATGCTATATGGTATATTACTGTCCTAAAATCTGAAAGAAATCTGAATTCTGAAACGCATCTGGCCTCACGAGTTTCAGATTAGGAATCGTGGTCCTGTAGATATTTGTTAAATAAATGACCGAACGCCCTAAGGGCTTCACGAGGGCATGTTTATTCTGTTCACCCAGGCCAGCTCTGCAGCGATGGCTCTAGCCGTTCTGTCACCTCATCAGACCTGCATCTGTGGGCCTGAGGTGCCCACAGCTTCCTCTGTTTCCTTTGTGGTGTGAGGTGATGAGTGGAGTTTGCGCCACATCACCCACTCGACCACTTGCCCCTCTCTGCAACCACCAAATATGTGTCAAGTGTCGCCACCATGCGCTATGCGAGCACAGAAAGGCAAAGAAGAGTGAGACTCAGGCTCTGACCTCTAACGACTCCTGTTTGTACAGAGAACAGATCGGTGGTTGCCAGAGGTTGGGAGGGGCATGGGCAGTGCAGAAATGGGTGAAGGGGGTCAAAAGGGACACACTTGCAGTTATACAATAACTAAGTCCTGGCATGTCCAGCATGTGACTGTAGTTAATAATACTGTGCTGCATATTTGAGAGTTGCTGAGAGAGTAGACTGTAAAAGTTCTCATCGCAAGAAAAAAACTTTTATAACCATGGATGCTGATGGATGGTAACTTATTGTGGTGACCATTTCTCAATATATACAAGTAGCAAATCACTGTGCCGTTCACCTGAAACTAATATAATGTTATATGTCAATTATACCTCAATAAAAATAAAATTTTAAAAGAAACTAAGAGCTAAAAAAATTAAAAATAAAAATAACAACTCCTATTTGTAATACTAATGTGATGAAAGCAGAATGTTAGAAATCTAAACTATCTTCTCTTGTATAAAATGGTCGTTCATTCTTTCCAGCACACATTTATTAAATTCTCCGCTCTGCCAGGCACAAAAAGAGGACAGACCTTGTTGGGGCGCTAAGTCTAGTGGGAGCCTGATGCCCAAGGAGCATTTACCCCTCGGCAGCCATCCTCACGCAGTGGGGAGGAAATGCCCGTCTCTGGTCAGAGAGCTTTCCCAAAGGTGGTGATCGCGGAGCGGACGGGGTGCTTACTTAGGAGAGAAGCAGGGCAAGGCTATCTAAGGAGAAGGCAGAACCCGTGCAAAGGCATCCAGACTAGACCTCATTGGCGCGTGGAGCAAGACTCCACTGGGAACGTCTGCAGGTCAAGATGCACGTGGGGAAATAGAACGTTTTAAAAGTTTTAAAATGGTACAGATGAACCGGTCTGCAGGGCAGAAAGAGAGACACAGGTGTAGAGAACAAACGTATGGACACCAAGGGGGGAAAGCGGGGGGAGGGTGGTGGTGGTGTGATGAATTGGGAGATTGGGATTGACATGTAGACACTAATATGTATTAAACGGATAACTAATAAGAACCTGCTATATAAAAAATAAATAAAATTCAAAAATTAAAAAAAAAAAAAAAAAAAAGTCGAGGAGGGTCAGGTCGTGAAAGGACCGTGCTCGCAGCCCGCAGCACAGGCCGCTGCCTCCAGGCGATGAAGGATAGCTGACTGGCCAATGGACCATGACCCCTCCTCATGTGTAAATAGTTTGGAGGAGAACAAGGTGCGGAATTTGTTTCCAGCAAGATGCCCTTTGAATCTGCAAATAAGGAACGTGTGTCCCGCAGGGCCGGCCGTACGCGAAAGCGTGAAGAAAGCCACGTGGACGGTCACCACCCTCCTGCCGCTAAACTCCCCACATCCCACCCCCCGTGGAGACCGTCGTGACACTGCGATGCCCAGACTGGCCACGCTGCACTGAGAAAAACCGGTACACGTTTCTTTTAAATAGAAGGATGATATAGTAGTCATTTCCTCTTAAAGTATTTGTCGCCACAGGGGAAGAATAGGTAACGTACACAACAGAAGCACCATTTTCTCCCTCCTTTTCCCTGAGTACCTGTGCTACGTTTTATCTACTCTGAAAGGAAAAGGGCATCCCAAGAACAGAGCAGTTACTATGGGTTGTTCACATGCAGCCCCTGGGGTCAGCATGATGTGACTGACATTTTTTGTGAATTCTGGTTTAATTAGTAAAATCTAAAGGCAGTAAGGCCCTGATTCTAATGATTCCCTGCCCATTCCTTTATATAAACATGGGACAAATGAGTGTTTGCTAATTCTTTATTTGGGGGGATTTCTTTAATTGAAGTATAGTTGATGTACAATATTATATAAGTTTCAGGTGTACAATATAGTGATTCACAATTCTTAAAGATTATACTCCATTTATAGTTATTATAAAATATTGGCTATAGTCCCTGGGCTGTACAGTATATCCTCGTAGCTTATTTATTTTATACATAATAGTTTGTGTCTCTTAATCCCCTACCACCAGCTTGCCCCTCCCCCCTTCCCTCTCCCCACTGGTAATCACTAGTTTTCTATATTTGCGTCTGTTCTTTTTTGTTATATTGACTAGTTTGTTGTATTTTTTAGATTCCACATGTAAGTGATATCACACAGTATTTGTCTTTCTCTGACTTATTTCACTTAGCATAATGCCCTCCAAGTCCATTCATGTTGTTGAAAATGGCAACATTTCGCACTTTTTTATGGCTGAGTGATATTCCATTGTATATATACACCATATCTTCTCTATCCATTTGTCTGTTGATGGGCACTTGGGTTGCTTTCATATCTTGGCAATTGTAAATAACGCTGCTATGAACAATTGAGGTACATGCATCTTTTCGAATAAGTGTTTCTGGTTTTTTTCAGACATATACCCAGGAGTGGAATTGCTGGGTCATATAGTAGTTCCATTTTTAGTTTTCTGAGGACCCTCCATACTGTTCTCCATAGTGGCTGCACCAACTTACATTCCCACCAACAGTGTAGGAGGGCTCCCTTTTTTCCACACCCTCTCCAACGTTTGTTACTTGTGTTCTTTTTGATAATAGTCATTCTGACAGGTGTGAGGTGAGATGGCATTGTGGTTTTAATTTGCATTTCTCTGATGACTAACGATGTCGAGCATATTTTCGTGTGCAAGTATTTAATTCTTGAGTAAAGCTTGGAAGCACTGAGGGGAAGGAAATATATATTTACATCCTTTGACTGGACAGTATTTTAAATGAGATTAAGAAATAATCTTACTCCTTGGCCTGAAAACTCTCTCTAGACTGTTATCGGCTTCAAAAGTTGGGATGTGATTGACAGAACCCTTCACATCACTTGCTGTGGCTATGGTCACGTGGACATCATAATAAACGAGGTGAGCATACTGACACGACTTGATCTGAGATGCTCTTATGAACTCCTTCATCTGTGTGCCGTTTGGCTCCACTGAAAATTGAGTTATAATGTTGCCTTCTTTAGGTGTCCTCTTGAAATGTAGATACCTTGGAATTAGTCCTACATGAAGCCTCATCCAGAGAGGTTAAGTAAGGGGCTCAGGGTCACACAGCCTGCTTGGAAAAGCCCAGAACTAAACCTTGATTTCTGATTGGTCATTCATCCACACACTTCCTGTTGTCTGATTACCATCTCATCTGTCTGTCTGCCTTCACGCACAGTTGAGATCATATGGCTCACAAACAAAAAATTGACTCTCTGGTCCTCTGTAGAGAAGGTTTGCCAACCTCTGGTTTAGATGATTGTTGTACATGTGCAGGAATTTGAAATATAGCACATACATTTTGTATCTGCTGCAGAAATAGACCTAGGTTGGGACCCATCCTACCAGAGGAGGGGACACCTGGAGCACTAGCCTTGGATTGCCCAGGTGGTGTGGTGGACACGGAGAAACACGTCAGGTCATCACCGGTACCCATGAGCCTCTGACTTTCACCACTTATAACTGGTGAGTCTCCAGAGCAGCCAGGAGGAACTAGGAAGGCATCAAATATAAATAAATAAATGGGGCTTCCCTGGTGGTGCAGTGGTTAAAAATCCGGCTACCAATGCAGGGGACACCGGTTTGAACCCTGGTCCGGGAAGATCCCACATGCCGCGGAGCAACTAAGCCCGTGCGCCACAACTACTGAGCCTGCGCTCTAGAGCCTGAGAGCCAGAACTACTGAGCCCGCATGCCGCAACTACTGAAGCCTGTGCTCCTAGAGCCCCTGCTCTTCAACAAGAGAAGCCACCGCAATGAGAAGCCCGCGCACCACAACGAAGAGTAGCCCCCGCTCACCGAAATGAGAGAAAGCCCGCACAGTGACGAAGACCCAATGCAGCCAAAAATAAACACATAAAAAATTCTCTAATAAATAAGTAAATAAATGGAAATTTAAAAGTAATCTCAAAAGACAGCCTCTTCAGTAAGTGGTGCTGGGAAAACTGGACAGCTACATGTAAAAGAATGAAATGAGAACACTCCCTAACACCATACACAAAAATAAACTCAAAATGGATTAAAGACCTAAATATAAGGCCAGACACTAATGGGAGAAGATATTTGCAGATGAAGCAACTGACAAAGGATTAATCTCCAAAATTTACAAGCAGCTCATGCAGCTCAGTATCAAAAAAACAAACAACCCAATCCAGAAATGGGCAGAAGACCTAAACAGACATTTCTCCAAAGAAGACATACAGATTGCCAACAAACACAGGAAAGGATGTTCAACATCACTGATCATTAGGGAAATGCAAATCAAAACTACAACGAGGTATCACCTCACAGCAGTCAGAATGGTCATCATCAAAAAATCTGCAAACAATAAATGCTGGAGAGGGTGTGGAGAAAAGGGAACCCTCTTGCTCTGTTGGTGGGAATGTAAATTGATAC
>NC_041222.1:105842453-105852820 GCF_002837175.3 Physeter macrocephalus | reverse complement strand
AGAGAATGGACTTGAGGACACGGGGAGGGGGAAGGGTAAGCTGGGACGAAGTGAGAGAGTGACATGGACATATATACACTACCAAACGTAAAACAGATATCTAGTGGGAAGCAGCCACATAGCACAGGGAGATCAGCTCGGTGCTTTGTGACCACCTAGAGGGGTGGGATAGGGAGGGTGGGAGGGAGATGCAAGAAGGAGGGGATATGGGGATATACATATATGTATAGCTGCTTCACTTTGTTATCAAGCAGAAACTAACACACCATTATAAAGCAATTATACTCCAATAAAGATGTTAAAAAAATAAATAAAAAATTTAAAAAAAATCTCAGTGGAGAGATAAATTAGGAGTTTGCGATTAACATATACAGACTACAATACATACAATAGATAAACAACAAGGGCCTACTGTATGGCACAGGGAACTATATTCAATATCTTGTAATAACCTATAATTGAATCTGAAAATGAATACATATATACACATATATGAATATATGTATGTATTATTCACTTTGCTATACACCTGAAACTAACACAGCATTGTAAATTAACTACACTTTAATTTTACAAAATCATTAAAAATTTTTTAAAAAATTTTAAAATAAAAGTAAACTTGGAACAGTAAGGTGTTATAGATCTGACAGAATCTTTCCCACACAGGCTGTGTAGCCTGTGAGAATTAAGGGACCGACGGGGCAGATGCAAGGAACGTGCAGCTAAGTTGTTTGCACTGTTAAGTCCTCTGTGTGATCCATGTTCAGATAGATGCTTTCTTTTAAAATAGAAATATAATAAAGTGCACAGCTTTTAAGTAGGCCCATCAGTGAATTTTTATCATGTATATGGTTGAGTAACCAATACCGAGATCAAGGTGTCAAACTTTCCAGCACCCAGAGGCCCCCTCTGAGCTCCAATTCAGTCGGTGGCCCCCTAAGGAGACCAAATATTCTGATATCTATCATCATAAATTAGTTATGCCTGGTTCTGGAGCATCAGATGGGCGGAATCGAACAGTGTATGCCCTTGGTGTTGGGCTCCTCTGTCTGTGGACAAGCCACACGAGTTCAGGATGGGCCGTACCCCCCCTGGGCTGTGAAGGCAGCCAGGACAACCCAAGGGCAGAATAGACCCTGAGGCAACCGCCGCACGCTGCCTACCTAGCCTGGCACGTGGGTGCAGGTGGGATCTCACCAGTGCTCTTGAGCCCCTGCAAAAACCAGCTGCATCTGTTTTCAAAAGGCAAATATTGTTTGCTTCCTAATCGCTAAAGGCCATAGGGGAGGACCCCTCCCTGAAATCAGCACCGGCCTCAGCCTTGCCCGCTTAGCGTAAACAGTGCACCCTCCTGGCTCTGCCCTCTGAGACCCCTCGGATTTGCTGAAGGCCCACACCTCAGCTTCAGCCCTGGGGACCTACCTCTGCCTCTAGAGAAACAGGGTCACAGTTTAGGAGCAGCTCCCTGCCTGTGGACAGAGCTGCCCAAAGCTGCCCGGCTCCCCGCAGGGAGCGTCTGCACTTAGCACAGAATCCCCAGCACGATGGCACTGCCACGCCAGGCACCACACCCCACGTGGTGGCTTGCCCTGGCTCGTGTCAGGAGGCTCAGGTCCCTGGCGCAGAGATGCTCTGGACTCCTCTCCACAATGAGTCCTGATCCAACTGGGAAAGAAGACAGAGGAGTCAGTAAGACACAATCTCCCATGTCTTACTGATCAAGCCTCGGCTGGTGGACAGATTACATCTGCAGCAAATGGACGTCCTAGGACCAAACCCTAGAAGGAATCAGGCAGCCCTGCACCCGAGGCTTGTCCTGACGGCGTGGAGGAGCTGAGGGGAACGTTGGCTGTGGGGCAGCTCTGTCCCTGAAGCAGGCAGGTGGAGGGGGGTGGTTACAGGTGCCCAGCGTCTCTGCCTAAGCGCACTAAACAGATTAAATCCTTCTCTCCCGGGGAGAGCGAATGAGAGGCTGGGGAGAAGCCAGTTCTCTACTGAGTGGATCTTCCTCCACGTCGAAGGGAACATCAGAAAACAGAAATAAGTGTTCCTTCAACAGAGTGTAGACTATGGAACTATCAGTGATTGTTCGTTAAAAATATTAAACCACACTTAAAACATGGAGTAAATATTAACCAGAATATTTTATTAACTAATTGAAAACCCCTTTCACTGACCGTAAAAGATAAGAAGATGGTAATTTTTGCAAGTGCCTTTCAATGTCAGAACAAGAAAATGGCTTACAAATAGGGCATCTGTATTTTATTTTATTTTTCTATTGAAGTATAGTTGATTTACAGTGTTGTGCTAATTTCTGCTGTACAGCAAAGTGACTCAGTTATACACATAGATATATTCTCTTTTTCTATTCTTTTTTATTGTGGTTTATCCCAGGATATTGAATATAGTCTCCTGTGCTCTGCAGCAGGACCTTGTTGTTTATCCATCCTGTATGTAATAGTTTGCATCTACTAACCCCAAATACCCAGTCCTTCCCTCTCCTTCCCTTCCCCCTCCTTGGCAACCACAAGTCTGTTCTCTGTGTCTGTGAGTCCATTTCTGTTTTGTAAGTAAGTTCATTTGTGCCATATTTTAGATTCCACACTATACGTGATACCATATGGTATTCGTCTTTCTCTGACTTACTTCACTTAGTATGATCATCTCCAGGTCCATCCATGTTGCTGCAAGTGGCATTATTTCATTCTTTTTTATGGCTGACTAATATTCCATTGTATCTATGTACCACATCTTTATCCATTCATCTGTTGATGGACATTTAGGTTGTTTCCAGGTCTTGGCTATTGTGACTAGTGCTGCTGTGAACACTGGGGTGCATGTATCTTTTTGAATTAGAGCTTTGTCCGGGTATAAGAGCATCTGTATTTTAAAAAGGATATACCCATATTCTGGATCCACTTTAAAAACAAGACATTTCCTTATAAGAACTTCTACAAAATAGGAGGTAGAGACCTCATCACGGATAGGATCCAAAGACTTAAACTTTACTATTTAAATCTTTTCATTACGAACTGTTATCTTACATTTGGATATTTTCATGATCAATTATCGTGGGCCAGAAATAAAGCAGCTCTGTGTAATCAAATAGCCTTGGGAGCAGCGCTGCCGCAGGAAGCCTGCCCTCCCTGTCAGGGGCTCACCTGAACACGCGTGCTTACCTGGTCCCCGAGACATGACTTCACATCTGTGATGCTCACAATTCAGATGATGTTTATAAGCGTGAATCACCTCCATTCAGTAGCAGTCTCAAAAAGCGGACTTTAAGAACAGAGAAGGGGGAAAAAGCACCAAAGTATCTAAATGATGGGTGAAGTATACTGTTTTTCAGGGCTGAAAACTGGAAAAATGCTTTCCACATGTGAGCTACGCCATAAAAAATGATATAATGATCATACGTTAAACTGCACAGCTGGGTTAGCAAAGTCAACCAAATCTTGCAGATTATAAAATGCATTTTCTCAACTAAGAACAAAGATATACATAGCCGTTTTGGTGATGTTTTGTTCCTCCACGGTGGTCCTAGAATCATAATACGTGGTAAAGCCCATCAGCAGTAAGGAAACAGAGGCGGCTCTCCCCTCTGCTTAGTAAACCCTGGAGGCTTCTCCGGGGCCGACATCTTTCTGACCTGCTGTCAGTTCTATGAAAACGCTCAAAGTCAGCAAGCCGCCCCTCTAGCTGGTTAAAGACTTACATCTGGATCCTAGGAGAGTGACCAAATAACCATGACGCCTTTCTTGTGCTCTATCCACTGTTGTCTCTAGAGTGCTCTTGGTTTAATTCATAGAAACGTTCTGGGGGGGGTAGACAGTACAGTGGTTCAGAATCTAAGAACTCTGAAGCCAGTTTATCCAGGTTCATACCTGGCTTTACTCACAGTATGTCTCAGAAGGTTATTAATAACTGATCTTTGCTGCAGTTGTTTTTTTTTTTTAATCTGGAGCAGGCAGGTGATACCAACTTCGTTAGGGCTCTTGTAAGAATTAAGTGGGGTGCACATTAATTGCACAGAATGGCGTCAAGCCCATAGCCATCGCCAGTGATCATTCCTGTAAAAGGCATCCATGCATCCTCACCCATGAGGGCAGTTTTAATGTATTCACTCTAGAGAATTCCAAGTCCTGGTTATGATTTCAGACTTTGTTAATGGTAACTCTGCAGTGTAGAACTTTAATCATAATTCAGTCACTCCTCAATTACTCTCATTATTGGACAGGAGTATTGGTCTGAGTTAAAAACACACACGTACTCTCAGACACACACACACTCACGCACACAGACTCATGCACGCCCTTCTTCATCATGGGGGAGCCATAGCCTGAATGTTTGTCTCCTCAACATCCACATGTGGGGCTTCCCCGGTGGCGCAGTGGTTGGGAGTCCGCCTGTCGATGCGGGGGACGCGGGTTCGTGCCCCGGTCCGGGAGGATCCCACGTGCCGCGGAGCGGCTGGGCCCGTGAGCCGTGGCCGCTGAGCCTGCGCGTCCGGAGCCTGTGCTCCGCGGCGGGAGAGGCCGCGACAGTGAGAGGCCCGCGTACCGCAAAAAAAAAAAAAAAAAAAATCCATATGTGGACGCCTAATCCCTATCGTGATGGCATTTGTCAGTGGAGCCTTTGGGAGGTCATGCGTGGGGTGCTTGTGGATGGGGTCACCCCTCACACAGAAGGCTGGTGCACATCTGCTGGTACCTCGGCCTTGGACTTCCAGCCTCCACGCTGTGAGAAATAGATTTCTGTTGTTTCTAAGCCACCCCATCTATGATGGTCTGTTACAGCAGCCCGAACGGACTAAGGCAGGGAGGGAATGAGAGAAACCTGAGGTTACCCTCTGCTTTACTCACATAACCCCTCACTGGCTCATGTAATCATTGAAGACACTGTAGAAGCAGGGCAGATTTCTCCCTTCAGAGTCGTTAAACATCAGACTGGAACCCTCAGTCCGAGATGGGGTAGGTGCAGTCAGCCCTGCATGATGTCAGGGACGTGCAGTAGATTTCCTAACCCCACACTTGCTTGCCTTCTTCTGGTTCACCTTTAGCTCTGCTGTTAATTTTTTTTTTTCAGAAGTGCTGACTTTTAATTTTTTATTTTTATACAATTTTTAAAGGTAACTTTATATTTACAGTTATTACAAAATATTGGCTATATTCCCCGTGTTGTATAATACATCCTTGAGCCCATCTTACACCCAATAGTTTATACTCTTAATTCCCACCCCTACATTGCCCCTCCCCCTTTCCTTCTCCCCACTGGTAACCGCTAGTTTGTTCTCTCTATCTGTGAGTCTGCTTCTTTTTTGTTATGTTCACCAGTTTGTTGTATTTTTAGATTCCACATATAAGAGATATCATACAGTATTTATCTTTGTCTGACTTATTTCGCTTAACATAATGCCCTCCAGGCCCATCCATGTTGCTTCAAATGGCATTATTTCATTCTTCTTTATTTATGGCTGAGTAATATTTCATTGCTTCCAATGTCTTGGCTCTTGTAAATCATGCTGCTATGATCATTGGGGTTCATGTGTCTTTTTGAGTTAGTGTTTTTGTCTTTTTCAGATATATACCCAGGAGTGGAATTGTAGGATTCTATGGTAGCTCAGGTTTTTGTGGGGTTTTTTTGAGAGACCTCCATACTGTTCTCCACAGTGACTGCACCAATTTCCATTCCCACCAGCAGTGCACTAGGATTTCTTTCTACACCCTCTCCAGCCTTTATTATTTATAGACGTTTTGGTGACACCTGCTGTTAGTTATAAGACATTTATGTTACTCTTACTGCTCTTTAATGTTTCAAAAAGTAAAATAAACCTGTTCTTGGCTCAAGTTGAAGAGATAAAATGAATTTTCTGTAATAGCTACAATTTCTAAAATACTGCTGAGCATATAATAAGGAACAATTAAATTACCATAAATGCCTGAGCAAATGAGACCATTTTCCCAAGATCAATTTAAGTATCTAATGCAGTGGAAATTAAGAGGTTTGCTAACTGTCCAAGTTATCGGTTGGTTGTTCAGTTCAAATGATACCGTCTTTTTTTCTTAATTCAGGAAAAGCCTTTTATTTGTAACATTTTCTCTTTGATCAGTATTTCTTGTCCTTCCCCTTGTTTTCATCTTGTAAATTACTCTTTGCCAGCATCGTTCAATCTGTTTTCAGGCCACAGATTATATAACAGCAAAAAATGTATTTCAGTTAAGAATCTATTAATATTGCATCTGGGAACAAGAACCAGTTTTTCCTCTGTACCTCTTTTGAGTTGCCCAGAATTGCTGAAGACTGTCTCTCAAGCCTCAGTGCTTGACATCTCTGCTCCTTAGAATTCTTCTTAGACTGGGCCTTAAGTCTGCAGGCTTCAAAAAACATTTCTTTCTGTCTCTTCCTTCCAAGGCTGTTGGAATCATAAGACCTCCCACCCTTAAGTAGGAGGTCGGCAGCAGGCTGACTGGAGTAGCTTTATCTTGGTTTATCTGACAAATGCAGCATTTTGCCGCTCTCAAGGATCTGACAACTCAAGAACATGGAGCACCCGAACACCTGGATATGTGACAATCATCTAGGAAAAGAAAATGAACGGTCAACGTGTTGTTTATAAGACGCTGAACTTGAATACTGCATTTTTAACTCTCGTCCCATAAAGATAAAGCTTTAACACTAACGATTTAACGACCCGTTCACAGACTGCCTCTCTCCCCAGCCATGTCGGAAGAGTGAAATATTCATTTAATCCACTGAGCAGTATGTGAGGGCTTCCTGTGTGCCCGGCGCCGCGCCGAGCACCGAAGCCGGAACCGTGAGCAGGATGGACGGAGTGCCCCGGCCACCCGGGAGGACGCAGCATTCAGTGAAGCCGCAGCCGTGACGCCGCGGTGCCCAGCCGGGAGGACGCAGCGTCCTAATCCCGGGTCTGCCAGCCGCCACCTGCCCCCTGCACTTGCTAAAGCAACAAGTTAACCTGTCTCCACGGCCTCCCGATTACCACATTACCGCTGCTGTCTGAGGAACTGCCCTTCTGTCGTTCCTCACGGTTGGATCCTCTCAAACCCATCCTGCAGCTGTGCTAGAGAGAGATTTCTAAAATGCGAATATGCTGTGACTCCTTTGCTGCTCGCACGTCAGGACGCGAAGTGGGGGGTGTTCTCCCTCGTCATTTCTGGGACCTGCACTTCCATTTCCTTAGCTCTGACCCCGTTCAGTTCCAGGAGGCATGGAAGTCCATGGTCAGCAGGCTGCCACACACCAGCTGTGTGTGTGCCTGAGGGCCGTGTCCCCGTCTCTCTGGCCCCAGGGTCCTCATCAGTGGCTCAGAGTCATACGATTTAAGTCACCTTCCAATCCCTTCAGCTCTGACTTGTCAGGCAGAACCAGTGAGGCAGAGTGAAAAGGGCCTGACCTTGTTGAGAGTTCTGGCTTTGCCACCTAACTAGCTGTTTGGCCTTGTGCTGGTTACCGGACCTGTCTGTGCTGTAGGTTTCATCACGAATGATCCGGTGGTTTTATAGACGCATATGATACAAAATGTGGAGCCATGTAACAGAGGTCTGCACGTGTAGAATGTGGACATGTGACAATGCCATCCCAACTGAGTTCTGTGGAAGGTGAAGTCAGTGAGCTGGTAATAATTATTGACACTCTGATTTCTCTTTTTGGTCCTAAAATCGATTTTCTGCTCTGTGAATTATCTGAGAAATTCAGGGCTTTTATGTTCCTACCGCACGATTAAGCATCACTCACCGACGGAAATATTAAGTTAGTAACAATAGTGTGGAAAAGAGGAAATTCTGCGAAAAAGTTTAGACTTATTTGGGGGACCTCTCACTCATTTCCTAAATCTGATAAAATCATTCTTGAATTACCTGTTATTTTAGGTTATCCATGCCTTTATCCCTTTATTTTGTTGTAAGCAATTAAATGTTTTCTTAATTTCTTTATATTGGAGTATAGTTGATTTACAACGTTGTGTTAGTTTCAGGTGTACAGCAAAGTGATTTAGTTATACATGTATCCTTTTTCAGATTCTTTCCCCATATAAGTTATTACAGAGTGTTGAGTAGAGTTCCCTGTGCTGTATAGTAGGTCCTTGTTGATCATTTTATATATAGTAGTGTGTATATGTTAATCCCAAACTCCTAACTTATCCCTCACCTCTCCCCCCCGCTTTGGTAACCATAAGTTTGTTTTCTGAGTCTGTGAGTCCGTTTCTGTTTTATAAATAAGTTCATTTGTATCATTGTCTTAGATTCCACATATAAGTGATGTCTTATGATGTTTGTGTTTCTCTGTATGACTTGCTTCACTTAGTACGATAACCTCTAGGTCCACCCATGTTGCTGCAAATGACATTATTTCATTCTTTTCTGTGGCTGAGTACTATTCCATTGTATATATGTGCCACATCTTCTTTATCCATTCTTCTGTTGATGGACAGATTGTTTGTTGTCTGTCCATGTCAGACAGATGATAGGTCGTTTCCAGGTCTTGGCTATTGTAAATAGTGCTGCCATGAACACTGGGGTGCACGTACCTTTTCGAATTTAAGCAGTTAAATGTTGACAAGCTCGTCTGGTTAGCAAAGTGACATATTAGAAATGATTCATTCTTCAAGCATTTCTTGTGGGAGCCATGCCAGACACTGGGCTTATAAAACAAATGAAACCATACCACCCTGAAAGAGTTCACAGCCTGGAATGCTGGTGGTTCTGGCCTATAATTATGAAAAGCAAAATTCTTTCTTTCAAAGACTTGAAAACAGTATTAAAAATTGACAGCACAATTTTTTTTTAATCTATGAGAAAGATGCACAAAGTAGTTTGAACTATATGGTATCAAATCCCTTCCAACTCTAAATTCTAATTTTGTGATCCACCCTACCGACCAAAGGCTGAAAAATAACCTCCAAATCTGGAGCAGGATAAACTGATCTTCAAAGCTTCTAACAGGCTTTCCTGAAAGAAGAGGGGGAGAAATACATTCCATTAGCGCTTCTGGGAGAAGTGGGAGAGAACGAGATTATAAACGTACAGCAGGCCTCCAAGTGGAAACGGCCTTCATTTGGAGGGTTCTGTTGATTGACCGACATATGAGGGATTTGAGTACTGTGAAGGGGTCCCTCAACCCCTTTCTCCTTGATCTGCTTGTTAGTCACAGGTGGCAGGGACTTCTTGAATAGCAAGCTTGTTGGTTCTTCTTAAAACTCCCAGCGTCAACACTCTTAAGAGGAGGTCATTTTTTTTTTTAATGTGAGTTCTGTAAATTTACCCTATTATTACCAGTTAACATCAATTAAATAAGGCTGTTAAGGACTCTGCTTCATGCTAGAAAGGTAACCCGAAAGGAACTAACCATTCTTCTGAGCAATAATATATATGTATTTATAGCTATACTTGTATATATTCTTTGCTATCATTATATGCTATTTACTCATAAATTACACATAGAAGTTCTACAAATATCAGCTGGACTTGAATTCTATAAATGTTACTGAAATACTCTAGCAGCCTGTATATTTATTACCATTGCATAGGTTAGAAAACTGAGGGCAGAAAGGCTGAGAGGCTTGTGCAAGGTCACCCATCGTACAGAGACACGTCTCAAAACACAGGTCTGCCTTTTCCACGCTACCCACCTGCCCCTCCCATGGAGGTACAGATGGCAAAATGTCTCATTCCTTCCATCAGCATAAAGAGCCAGGCCCTAGTACAAAGGTCACGCTCAGAGAGGGCAGGTCATTCATTCATTCATTCATTCATTTACTGAACAAATAGTTTTGATGTGCTCCCACCATGAGTCAGGCCCTACTCCAGGCTCTGGGTATAAATGGTGAATGACAGAGAACTCACCCTCCGGAGCTCACAATTCAGTGGGGATTGTTAGGCATAAAACAAATCAATGGGGGACTTCCCTGGCGGTCCAGCGGTTAAGACTTCACCTTCCAATGCAGGGGGTGTGGGTTCGATCCTTGGTTGGGGAGCTAAGATCCCACATGCCTCGCAGCCAAAAAACCAACACATAAAACAGAAGCAATATTGTAACAAATTCAATAAAGACTTTAAAAATGGTCCACATGAACAACAACAAAATCTTTAAAAAAAAAAAAAAAACCAAATACATGAACACATGATTTCAATTCGTGGTAAATATCTTGAAGAAAACAAAGAAAGATATGATTGGAATTACTTAGGTTGGTCAGGAAAGGCCTTTCTGAGCAGGCACCATTTGAGCCTAAATAGTAAGAATCAGACCTAAATCATAATATGCAAACACTTGAAGATGTGAGGGAGGGAAACTGCTAGTATAGAAACCCCAGACTGGACATTGCCTGGTGTGACCCACGAGGCAGGAGGGCC
>NC_041222.1:105835880-105841953 GCF_002837175.3 Physeter macrocephalus | reverse complement strand
CTAACACACCATTGTAAAGCAGTTTTACTCTAATAAAGATGTTAAAAAAAGTGCTTTATCGTCAAGAAGATTCATAGGAAGGACTTTTTGACAAACACAGATCTAAAGTAAATTTCGGATTATACCGCTGAACTGGGTAAGAAATTTAAAATCCTAATGCAAGACCTGATGGCTTCATAAGAAGTAAAAGGATTGGTTACTGAGTAAACTGGTGTATATGATTATGTTTATGGGTTTTGTCTGGAATATTACTGATTTTGATCTGTGTTCTCCAGATATAGGGAAGCCCTTCCCCTCAAGTTACTCATGACTTATAGCAATTTGATAGATTATACTTCTGTGAGTCTGGCTATCTGGCAACAAGTCTCCCCCAGAGTGCAAGATCCAGACTGGTTTTCAGTCTTATTTTCCTGAATCCCTTATACAAGATATTTCTTATACAAGACTCGGATCCAGGACTTGGAACTTGGGAATATTTCCAACTTGGTATCCATTCCCCAAATCAAGGTAGTAGTACACCCCATTTCAGCAGGAATTAGCTAGAGCAGTCATCGTCCAGTTCCCTGAAAGACTTGGGGAAGGATGAAACAGGATTGGATGTGGAGACCAAGTCCCCCCAGAACCGAGTTCCTCTGCTGAGTTTATGATTAGCCACTCTGTCCAAAACATACTCACGTGTTCTCCTCAAGATTTAGGAGTATCAAAGAAAATGGGGAAAATGTAATAGAGCACAGCAGTGTGCAGCCCTTAGTACAGCCATTGCTGTTGTCACCCACCCCCCAACCCTGTTACCAGGCAGTGGTTACCAGGAGACCACAAACACCACGGTTAGAGCTGTGTCAGAGGTCTCACTCAACCATTGGTTGCCACTGCTGTGGGCCTGTCCCCCAGGTGACCAACTGTCAATGAGCCACTGTTAGTGGGCCCATTCAGCCAGTGGTCCTCAGGCGAGAGTGAGGTAAGAGGTGTATCCTGGCCTTCTCCCTGTAAGGGGGCTTTGCTGAAAGCTTTCAGGGAAATAAGGATTTTTAAGGCTTGAGCCATCCATCTCTTTGCGGTGCCCTGCAGTAAACCTTTGTCTGCTCCAAACTCCAACGTTTTGGTATTGTTTGGCCTCACTGTACATCGGGCAGTGAGGTAACAGTTTTTGTACACTTTTATACCCTGACTTTTCATCCCATATAATCATTTTACCATACTGGTGTTTAGTGGTGCCCTAAAACTTAGTTAAGTGGATGAACCATAATTGACGTAACATCTTCCTATCGTGAGACCTCTAGTCACCAAACCTCTACTCCCACCCCCAGCTTTAGGCTGTTTTAAATTACAATTACTCTCTTTGTAGTTTTTAGTGTCTTGCATATTTTGGGTAACTCTTTACCAGTCCAGAAGTGGGATTCCTGGTGGGCAGGAGAGGGTTAAGGCAGCAGCTCTGGGTCCCTGGGACCATACACATACCCAGGAACGGGCTGCTTCCATGTCTGCCCTTGGCTGGCTTCTGGGGACCGAGCTCTCGGGGTACACGGACTGGAGGAGTGTTCTTCATGCCTGGGGGCTGATCCCTGCTGTCATGGTTTCTGCAGGTGGTTTATGCTGACAGTGTCTTTATGCTGAACACCTGCTCTCCCTCTGCGGCAGGTGGGGCATTCTTGCAGCTATGGTGTCACCCATCATTGCTGAAGGAATTGAGTCCTGTGACACTGCTGGGAGAGGACTCTCGGAAGCTTGTGTCTGGTTTCCCCTAGACTTTGCCCACGTGACTTTCCCTTTGAATTTTGCTCTATCCTTCTGCTATAATAACCTGTACCTGTGAATAGAACAACTTCTGGTCCTCTGTGTCCTTCCAGCGACCCATGAAGCCCAAGGGTGGTCTTAGAGACCCCGACACACCTGGCCTGGTGGGCATTCAGTTGCAGATAATGGAAACTACTCTGGCTAGTTTAAGCAAAAAACATTTTTATCATGTATTCCGTAGTTTCCAAGTGGATGGCATGCCTGAAAATGTGGATGGAGCATTTTCCACAGGGCTGGGGACAATTTCTAGCCCCGCCTTTCCCTATTTCTGCCAGAAGAAGCAGACCCACCCAGCCGGGCAGCGGCCTGCTGTGAGGTCCTGCTGCCTTAGCTGTGCCGGGAGATGGGAACCCCACATTCTGCCCGCTCACCTCCTGACTCAGTTCTGAACGCAGGCGTTTGGGGGACAGAGCTCACACCTGGCGCTGTGTCTGCAAGGCCATCTGGAAACGTGGCATTTCACCTTCCAGAGCTCAAAGACACAGGAAGGAGCTCAGATTCTGAGCCAAGGGAGCCAAGCCACAGCATCTGATCTGCTGTGTCAAAGACTACAAGCCTGTTAGTGTTTCTGGATCCTGCCAGACAGCTTTCCCAGCTTGGAAAGATGCACAAGGGCAAAGGCATCAGGCGAGGCTCCTGAGAGGCAGGAAATCTCTGGAAATGAAAGTGAACCCTGAGTGATAAGGGGCAGCCTGCCCATCTCCTGTGCGTCCTGTCTCTGCCTTTCTATTTTCCTATGAAGAAGCAGATTCCCATAGACTGTCGTTAGATTGCATGTTTTCCGGCTTGAAAGGGGGCTGTACATCAACTCCCCTATGTCGGGGACTTAACAAGAAAAACTAGGCCCTCCTGTATATAGCCCAGGCTGAGCAGTTTGGCTCTTGTTGGAAACTACTGAATAAAATACATGGAAGGCCGGTTTTACTTTTACAAATTAATTTGCACTTTCCTCTCTCTTGTCCCACTTCACAGGCTTGTCAGCTCCCCCATCTCAGCTGTCCTCTGCTGCCTGCGAGTCTCCAGTCTCCCAAAGAACCACCACCGCTTGTCCTAGAAAAGGGATCCAGGCTTGGAGCCAGCCGATTGGATTTGAGCTTTAAGGTAAGATTTTTGTTCAAGAACTTTAGCTGCCAGAGGTATAACATGTCATTCAGATGCTGGGAAAGTAATAACCGTGATGGAGATGTTTATATACACAAGGATGGTGGGAATGATAAAGAGGTAAACTTCCTAATTCCTCAAAGGACCACATAACTTTACAAGGACTGGGTCTTGGAATGCTGGTAAACTGTTCTACAGCAATGGAAAATGGATACAGGGTATTTATGATACTGTCCTAATGAGATCCCATTCTTGTACATATTACATATACATGCATAGAAAACATCTAAAAGGATAGATATAAATGCTGGGGGTGAGACACCAGTGGCTTTTACTTTATTCTTTATACTTACTGGGTTGTTTGAAAAAAATTAAGTGAGCATATATTTAATAATCAGATGGGGAAAATAAAGATCTTAAAGGTGAGAAAGAAAATCATTAAAAGTATATCCTAAGTACCTCAAAGGAGTCTAGTAGATTGAAATTACATAACTGGTAAGAATGTGCTTTTGAAAGTTGTGTAGTTTCATAAAAATACAATGTAGTACGTTTTTCTCAGTCCTTAATCTCTCCTCCTTATTTAGAATTAATAGGCAGACGTTTAGGTATGTTTAGATTCAGAATTTTATTTTAAATGGATTTCTGTGCCATAACATAATGTCTGTGGTACTCTTACTAAAAATTATGTATAACGGTCAAATTCCAACAATTTTTGCAACAAGCTCTCATTACATTTTCTTCAAAATAGGAAAAGTTCACATTATATACCATTTAGAACATGATTGTTTGCTTACAAATAATTTACTGTAAAAATGTTATTTTCAAAGAAAATTTATGGGAAATGATAAAGCAACTACAAAAATCTTTACAATAAAATCCAGGATAAAAATATTTTTTCATGGGTTGAAAATTTATCAACATGTATAGGTGGATTATAAATATATTTTGGCAATCTGATGCGTTCAAGGGCACTTTAAAAGTTGTCTAGTTAAATTGCTACAGATATGACGTGTTTGGTGAAACCCAATCTGTAAGTCTAACACCAACAATCATTTCTTCCTGCTAAAACAGAACTAATTTATCTTAAAACTGTGAGTGCTATGAAGAGTTTGATTTCTTCATAAAGATTCCTTTATAAATTGAGCTAATCCCTGGAAGGCCTAGAAGTGAACAGAGAGAAGAATTAATAAAATTAGGATGCTGTTTAGGAAAAGTCTGTCATAACTTCAGAAATTTAAACAAAGATTATCCATCTTAGGTTGAGATCAGACAGTGAAAGGTCAGGATTAACCTCAGTTTTATCTGGGTCAGATGCCATCATATCCACTAATGTACATAGATGGAAGCCCCAGGAAATTTTTCATATCCTTATTTCCTCAAGATCATCATTTTCTCCCAGAACATGAATTATTTTTTTCATATACTCTCTCACCTGCACATGCCTTCTGTATAGTTTCAGTTGTCCAGCTCTATGCATATATAACTTATGAAAAGCATATTTAATGACATGAGAAAGCAAGTCAATCAAGAACACACCCAGAGACAACCCATCTCCAAGGATAAGTATACACTCTTCTTACACTTCCTGGACTCTTCAGTTTATGGCTCTTCTGTGGGTTCCCGACACACAGTTCTTAGGAACTTGCTTCTTGGTTTCCTGTAATCCTGGTTAAAGCTGGACTTTGTGATTAAGCAATTATTTAACTCCAATCATTAAAATTATTCTATCTGACCCTTCCCCCAGAGATAGAGATGGATGGCTTCATGAATTTGTACTATGGCTCATGTTAATTCCATGAAGGAGCAAAAGAGGTTCTCTTTATAACGTGCTCATAATTTGCCAACACTGTTGAGCAGGTCTGACATGTATTCATGAAAGCAATAAAATTCAACTCCAATTTGGTCGCATCATTTGTCTATAGAAGCCTGGCAACTTCTTTGAATGTTTGTGTAGTTTGTGTAGTTTGTGACTTTCCAATTAATACCCATTTTGCAGAAACCCAAGAAGATATCAAATAATGTTGTAACTCACAAAATGAACACAAAAAATAAATGGATATCTAGTTTTACTCTAAAGAGAATATTGTACTCACCATGTCCATCTGCTCTGGAGAAGCTAAAGAGAAGGATGCTCTGAAGTAGGGGCAAGGAGCTGAACTATCAAGGTAGAAATTATATCCAGGAAGCATGAATATCTAAGAGAGTTTATGGAAAACAGGTGATGTAGCATTAAAGAAAACTAAAAGAAAATATAGGTGAATCTAATCTCAGAGTGGAGGATGACATTTAAACTTAAAAAGCAATGAAAGAAATCACAAGAGAAAAATCAATTTATATAAAATTACTGTATGTTGTACAATAAAACTAAAAGCATAGAAAGCAGTGTTTACAATAAATACAGCAATTCTACTTCTCCATATATTATAAAGAATGCGCAGAAACAGGAAAAACTTTAAAGTGGACAAGGACAGCTTATTCAAGAAACAGAAATGGTAATAAACATGAATAAATGTTTAACATAACTAGAAAAGTAAAATAAATCCAATGAAATATCATTTAAAAAATATTTTACTTCATTTTTTTAAGTTAAACTATAGTTGATTTACAATGTTGTGTTAGTTTCAGGTATACAGCATAATGATTCAGTTATACATATGTGTATATGTATATGTATGTGTATCATTTCTTTTTCATATTCTTTTCCCTTATAGGTCATTATAAAATACTGAGTATAGTTCCCTGTGCTATACACTAGGTCCTTGTTGGTTATCTATTTTATACATAATAGTGTATGTATGTTAACCCCAAACTCCTAATATATCCCTTCCCCCCTTTCCCCTTTGGTAACCATAAGTTTGTTTTCTATGTTTATGGGTCTATTTCCATTTTGTAAGTAAATTCATTTGTATCATTTTTTTAGATTCCACGTAAGTGATATCATATGATATTTGTCTTTCTCTGTCTGACTTACTTAGTATAATCGTCTCTAGGTTGATCCATGTTGCTGCAAATGCCATTATTTCATTCTGAATAATTCTGGCTGAGTAATATTCCACTGTATATATGTACCACATCTTCTTTATCTGTTCCTCTGTTGATGGACACTTAAGTTGCTTTCCATGTTCTGGCTTTTGTAAATAGTGCTGCACTGAACACTGGGGTGCATGTATCTTTTTTT